>NC_080791.1:90826552-91059052 GCF_028018385.1 Neofelis nebulosa
AAAATGGATTCCTGACAAAGATAAACAGGTAAAGAAGACTTTATTCAAGACTGTTGCAATGTAAGAGAGAGGATAGAACCCATAGGAGCTCAAGTCCACTGAAACAGAGTGCTGGAGAGTTTGTAGGAGCTGAGATGGAGGGGATCATAAGGCATCTATGTTTGCTAACTGTCTTTACCCATAGGAAAACTAAGCTTTCTTATATCTTCATGACAAGAAGTAGTTTTACCAGTTGGAGCAAGGGTCTCATTCTCCTATGGAAATTGGGAGATAGGAGTGCTCTCTTCACTGATGATTATATTTTAAAGAGATGGTGTACACATTCTTAAGAAAGACGTTTCCCAGGTAATAAAGCTGGCAAGAGCTTGGAGAAAATTTATATACATTTCAAAGGAGTGGAAAAGGAATTCACAAGTTTTCTCAAGTAAGTGCTCTAAGGAAAGGGAGGTCACGAGCTTAGAGATAGGAAGAAACCTGTTTAAAGTTTGGTTAGGCTGGAGGAAAGATTAAAACTGTCTTGGTTACATTCTTGGATGGTGCTTCCTATGTCCATCTTTAGGCTGCTTCACAGAAAGTAATATCTACCTTGCCATCATTCTGGATGTGATATGGTACACTTAACATATATGAAGTAGTCTGATATCTATGGAGGTTGAATTGAGGCTATAGCCACTAACTTGTCCACTGTGGCCTTTTGGATGGCTTATATTCCCTTCTTTAACCATTCATTGTCTTGAGTTAATCCTTACTTTTACTTTGGCATTCTCTTATAAACAAACATACATTTGATTACATGTATGCATGTGTGTTTGTGTATTTGTGTGTATATATCATATATATTTATGAATAAATGTATTCATTTTTTTCCTGTGTGAAAGAAGATCAAGAATGGCCTCCTAGACTATACCACCTAGAGCATAAAGAAGATTACAGGTGCACAGGAGGAGGGGGAAATCATATTTGTTACATTTTTACTATGAAATAGGCACAGTTTTAAGCCGTTTACTATTACTTATTCAATCCTTACAACAACCCTATAATGTACATATGATGGTCTTCATTTATAATATAAACAAATCCAGAAACCTGATGTCACTTAAGGCCATGTAGCTAGTAAATGGTGGAGCTGGGATTCTAACACAAGGCTTTAATAAGTCAGCTGCCTCCATTTTTGATGTTTGACCACTGACAACTTTGAGGCACCACCCTCCACCTTTCCCTTTTGCCCTACATCTGAGCACTATAAATGGAGACTCAAATCACAAAACTTCAGGACATGAGCAGAGCATCCCTGTTCCTACCTCTTAGCCACAATAAATACCCAAACCACTTGTCTCTCCCTCTCTTCAAGCTGCTCCCAACCAGCTTGGGTGCCTATCCTGCTCTATGAAAAATAAATCCCATTATATGAGTCATAAACCTTTCTATACTCTCTTGGTGATGTGTAATGTCATTAGACTTGATATTTGAATTGATTTTGGGTATAGGAGTGATTTCTCCTTCTGTAGGCAGGGCAACTACAGAACAGAGGCAATGCAAAGTGGCCAAGATTCTACAGGCTCCTTAGCCACATACCCCTGCCATGCCATTAATAATTCTCAGGCAGAAAAAAATGGGGGAAAAGGTTCATTTGAAATAGAACCTGTTAAAACATAATTTGTACCGATTGTGTGTGTTAGAATTCTGGTTCATTCTTTCCATGTACTTTTGGTTCTTACTATTATAAGCTGTAGTCATGTGGGCTAATTGTGAACCAAGTAAGCTTTACTGTAGGAAAGAACTATTTAAACAGTTCAAGTCCTGTTTCTTCCTTCTCTGTTCTGTTGTTATGAACATAATGAATGTTTAACACATAGAAGGCCTATTGCTGAGCTGGAAGACAAATGCTATGTTGCAATAGTAAAAGCAGAACATCTCATGCATCTTCTGAAAGATTTAGTCAAAAAATTGTCCCTATGGGTAATGAACATCTGTTTTATTTAGCTTCCCCCTTTCCAATTCTTTGATAACAGAACTGATTTTCCTCTGAGGAAGCTATTCCATATGTTTTAGCAAAGATAAGTCCTTTAACTTCATAAAATCAGCCCCAAACACAGGGGTGGACACAGGGTCCAGGCTTGAGCTATGAAAGTACATTATTCTCCTGAACCTAATGGTGGTTTTAGAAATGGGCACGTGGCTCAATTCAGGCTATCCAGACTCCTCCCTCGGGATCTTTTGCAGGAACCTTTAACATAATGGTGTCTTTCACCAGGTTGTTGCCAGGTTGGTAAGGTGTGACAAAGGGACTGTCACTTGCAAAGGTGATTGTCCTTGCTACCTGAAGATAGATTCATTAAGCAATAGAAAAAGACACAATGCTCTAAGATATAATTCCTGAAGCCAGTTACTTTTGGAAGTTTTAGTTAACATAAGTCAATGAATTCCCCTTTTCTTACTATGCTAGCTTGAGTTGCATTTCATTACTTGTGGTCAAAAGTTGTAAATATACTGTGCCATGAAAGATGTACTAGATAAAGAGATGAAATGATTTATTGTCCAAATCAGGACACTTTTGAAAGTGAAACTGGATACTATTTATACTTACACAGGGCAACAGGTTACACTAGAATTGTCCCAGGCCAAGCATGACATGTGTTAACTGCACTAATTAGGTTTTACCATATCATATTGTGTGTGTTCTAAACCTTATAGTAGCTTCCTCCATGCCCATAGATTTTTGTAATATGTACTTAATGTGTGAGAAAACAGCTTGTAAAAATTACTGTCACTGAAGACTGTGTGCTTAGGCTTGAGCCCTCTGCTCACTGTGTGTGTGTGTGTGTGTATGTGTATGGCTTTTTAAAAAAATCTTTTTAAAATTATTTTTAAGTTTATTTATTTATTTTTAGACAGAGAGAGAGAGAGAGAGAGAGAGAGAGAGAGAGAGAGAGAGAGAAGGGGACAGGCAGAGAGAGAGAGGGAGAGAGAGAATCCTAAGCAGGCTCCATGTGCAGGGCTTAATCCTATGAACCATGAGATCATGACCTGAGCCGAAACCAAGAGTTGGATGCTTAATCTACTGAGCTGCTTAGGTGCCCCAAAACTTGTTTTTAATATTTAAAAGACATATTGGTTGGGGAAGACGCTTGTTTATAAATAAATTAATTGGAATAGTAAATGAAAGCTACCTGTCCATGTAGGGGGCCTGGAGTAAAGGAGAGACAGGTGAGTGGTCCTGTGTGACATACATGTGGATGTGGTGGCAACCACTTTATTTTGGCCTGGCCAACAATATTTCCTTGTTTTTTTCTCATTACAGAACATCCTTGCCTCTTTATGTAGCAGTGGGACTAGACACATGGGATGAAATATAATTGCTTTAGGCAATCATAGAAATTTAGTTCACCCATATTAGTGAATGATCTTTAGAAAGCTTTTCCCCTACTTATGGCCACTAGGATGTCAGAAGTCTGTTGGTGACTTCTAACAAAGTTTTTCTTTCCTTAAATGAGAGAGGCACAAGAAGATATGTTGTTTTATCTTTGGATCCCTTATCCAACAACATTCTTGTTCTTAGCGCTATTGTGTTAAGACTCAGTGACTGAACCTGTGGCAGCAATGTGGTGTCTATGAGGCAGTTAGACTGTGGATAGGAACCTGTATGCTGCAGGTGGTGGTGCAGATACATGGGAAGTTCTTGGCTCCTTAATGGCCTTACTAAGTTTGGAACCAACCCTGGGATTTCTGCCTCCAGATGTCTTGTTAGATAAGCAAATAGTATTCTTATGGGTTAAGCTATTATCAGGGAGGTATTCTGTTATTTTCATTTGTATGTAACCAAGTAATACAAGAGGCATAAATTCAACACCAGGCTGTCAGTGTCCATGTCATAGTCATACCCTACTGGATGGGCACATTGTACAGACAGCTTCCATAACCAATCCCATAGCATCACAAATGCTGCCCCCATATTTTTGAAGAAGAGAGAGTTGTCTAGACAGGCCTCCTATTGCCCACCTAAGGAAACCTCTTTCTTCCCTTTTTCTCTCTATCCCACCTGTTTCTATTTGCTATAGCAAATCGTTTTTCAAGGATGGGCATGGAAAACAGTCAACATAAGTTTGTGAGAAAACTACAGATATCTATATTTTGTGACATTAGCCTCATTTTCTGACTAAATTTACAGTAGCAAATTTTGCTGCAACCAAGAAATTAGTTAATTG
This sequence comes from Neofelis nebulosa, assembly GCF_028018385.1. Lineage (NCBI taxonomy): Eukaryota > Metazoa > Chordata > Mammalia > Carnivora > Felidae > Neofelis > Neofelis nebulosa. Next base: position 90,830,758 of record NC_080791.1, read on the forward strand.
ATTGGCTTTTCTAAAAACACATACAAACCCTTACCCATTCCAGGACATCAGGATTTTCATTGAGTCCTGGAGGAAGCAACAAGGGCCCTTTCTGTCTCTCAGTGCTTGGCAGAGAGTAAGCTCATCACAGTGAATAGAGCTCTCCGCACCCCGCTGCTTTCTGAGTATCTGTTTATCAGGTCATTGGATGGTGACAGAGTGAGCATTGGTGTCGCTATTAGGAGGCGTAGGCTTTAGCCATATCTTTGTCACCAGCAAGGTCTGCCATCCAAGACACCTTATGCAAACCCCTAGGAGATTTCAGTTTTACAATCTGTAAAATGAGGATTTTGGATGAGAGAATTTAGAGTTCTAAAATTGCATACTCAGAATCCAAAGATATTTCATCTCAGGAAATGATGTTTCATAGCACAGGCCAGCCTCCATCTATTATCACTGATAATACTCAGTGATAATACTCAGCTGGAAAGTTGTGTTAACAAGTGCAGTAGGCTGAACAGATATCCATGATAATCTGTCTATCTGTAGATATCAAAGATATCCATGACCTAGTATTGGAAACCTGTGAATATTATTTTATATGACAAAAGGGACTTTGCATATGTGGTTAATTTAAAGATCTTCAGATGGGGAGATTGTCCTGAATTATCTGGGTGGGGAGTAATTCTTCTAAGAGACAGTAAGATTTGACTACAGAAGAGATGGGTATGTGACCACACTTCTGGCTTTCAAGGTGGAGAAAGGGGCCATAAGCCAAAGATTTTAGGGAAAGCAGTTCTAGAAGCTCAAAAAAGCAAGGAAACAGATTCTTTTCTGAAGCTTTAGAAGGGATGCAGCCCTGCCAACAGTTTGATTTTTGACATCTGACCAGAACTATAAAAAAATACATTTGTATTGCTTTAAGTTATTGAGTTTGTGGTAGTTGGCTACAGCAGAAGAAGTAAATAATTCAAGAAGGATGATGAAATCTCATTGACCTCAGCAGGGATAAATAGATGGTCCATTCAGAATAGAAGGGAGTGATGGTGAGGGCTTTATTGTGTCCTACCTGCAGTTTCTGGCTTGGAATACTACAGATCTGAATATTTAAAAAAAAAAACAGCTTTGTAAGACACTGGTATTTTCTGCTTCTATCTGAATATTGCCCTCTTACATGAATCCTGTGGTATATGCTGACAGGTTGCTCTTCAGCTTTCCTCAATAAATTATAGTTACAGACGATAGCAGACTGGGTTGCCCATGTGAATGAATTACTTTCGACATTTATCTTATTGAAATGGCATTTATTACAGTGGCTTCTAACCTATGGCATGTATCACAATAATTTCAGAAGTTTGTCAAAGTGCATGCCTGGATCTCAACCCGATGTACCCAAACAGAATTTCCGTAGGTGTTCATTTTTATATTTGTCACAGGCATTATAAAATACACAAAAAGTTGAAAACAATTGATTTACCGAGTCAACTGCCATTGACCGATATAATTTGAAATACCCCCCAATATTGCTACTTTTGTAACAGATTTGACACCCTCATGGTTCTATCTCTGTCATGATATCTATGTTCCTATGGTGGTAAATACAGATAAAGCCATGCCAAAAAAGCCTTAGAAATTTTCCTTAAAAGTGCATTAAATAATGCTAAATGAGATTTATTACTCATGAAAATGCTGACTAGTTTAGGAAGTTGTCAGTCTGTCTTAGACTGGATGGCATCTCATCAAATTTGATGTAATCTGTTTGCTGACTGGGGAGACAGAAAATATTGTTGTTCTATACCACTTTATACAAACATTAAATTGAATCACCTGAAATTACTGTTTTTCTAGGTCAAAAATATTTGAATGCTGGAAATTCCATATGGCTTAACCTAGTAAATGAATTTATTGGTAAATAAACTCAAATCAAACAAGCTAAATTACTCAAATGCTTTTTTAAAAGTGAAATTTAATAAGGTAAATACTAGCATAGCTTCCAGATTATTGAAAATAATCAAATAGATAAAAAATAAATTATTAGTTTAAATTCTGTGTATTATTATTGTCTTTGTCGATTTCCTTCAACCTTCCCCAGACATGAATTTGTTTCTACAATGTCTACAATGATTTTGTACATGTTTATTGAATGTGTGAATGTTACTGTTTTATATGAATGAACAACAACCCACAAACCATGAATTCTGTGTGTGTACTTAAAATACTGTACTATGTTGTGTACTGTAAATGAATTTATTACATAGATTATCAAGGTTGGGCTGGGTATAGCTGTAGTATAATAGAAATATTATTGGAATCAGAGTAAGAAGCCTTGAGTTGGAGGCCAGACCTGCTACTTGCTTTAATTTTGTCATCTGCGAAATGGAGAAGATCTTAATACGTACCACCTAGAATTGATGTGAGGCTTGAATGAGATAATATATATGTAGGTAATTGTAAATCATAAAGCACTGTAAGGTATCACGGTGTATACGAAATAAGTACATGCTGAGGATTCACCATCTATGTGTCATCAGACTAAAGCTTTTTCTAGGATGCTAGCTGGGTGCACTTTTTGAATTGACAAACAGAACTAGTCTATGCATTGATAAAGAAGGTCTACTCTTTCCTAAGGAATAGATAGCTAACAAGTGTGAGTGATTTGTGTGAAAAAACGTCTATTGGAAAAATAAATAGTAAAGTAAAAATAATTAGCCTAACAATCATGTTTCAAAAAGAATAGTTGCTTTTTAACTCAAAAGATTATTATTGTTATTTTTAATGTTTGGAGAGAGAGTGAGAGGGGGACAGAGGATCCAAAACTGGCTCTGCGCTGACAGCAGCAAGACTGATTGGGACTGAATTCACGAATGGTGAGATCATCGCCTGAGCTGAAGTCAGACGCTCAACTGACTGAGCTATCCAGGCACCCCTATTGTTTTATATTAAAGATTTTATTTTAAGTAATCCCTATACTCAACACGAGGCTTAAACCCACAACCCTGAGATCAAGAGCCAGACAGGAGCCCCTCAAAAGATTATTTAGATCTTCATTTTTTTACTTTAATAAGCTTCTTTGTTTGGGGAAGTATAATATTTATTTCATTCAAGTATTCTCATAAGAATGTTTTATTATTTTTATTTCTAAATGACCTAATGAATCAGATGATGCCAGGAGGTAACACACGCACTGACTGATGTTATGGTTTCCATGTCAAGGATATTACAAACAGTACCTCTCCACTGCACAATTATTATTACTTTATTTACATTACACTTTGAGAGAATTTTAATGTTGTTACACGTTATTTTATGAGTGTAATTATTGAAATAGAAAGTGATAAACTTTCCTGTTTTTGGTTGATTTACTTCAATATTATTTTATTCATTAGCATTTCTCCTTTAAGAGAGGAACAGATGAGTGAATAGATCTTTTCAATACACGTGGTCGTTGCCTGGAAATAGAACAGCCCAGAGAACTCTGAGAATGCTTTGCGAGTACCAGGACAGTGGGAGGGATGTTGAGGCCTTTTGGAGAAGAGGGTATTTAGGCTGAGCCTTGAATAATAAGTAGATTTACTCATGGAAGAACAAACAAGGAGGGTGTATCACTGGTAGAATGGCAGGTGGGAGGGTGAGAGAAAGATGTGCAAACATGAGGAGGAAGCAAGCATGGACAAAGGCACAAAGGTAGGAAACACCATGGTGTGTGGAATTAGAATGATAAGCGTTTTGGGGCGCCTGGGTGGCTCAGTCGGTTGAGCGTGCGACTTCGGCTCAGGTCATGATCTCACAGTGCGTGAGTTGGAGCCCTGCGTCATGCCCTGTGCTGACAGCTAAGAGCCTGGAGCCTGCTTCAGATTCTGTGTCTCCCTCTCTCTGCCCTACCCCCACTCATGCTCTGTCTCTCTCTGTCTTAAAAATAAATAAAACATATAAAAAATTTTAGAATGGTAAGCATTTAGTATTGGTAGAATATAAAACTTTAGGGGCGCCTGGGTGGCTCAGTCGGTTAAGCGTCCGACTTCGGCTCAGGTCATGATCTCGCGGTCCGTGAGTTCGAGCCCCGCGTCGGGCTCTGTGCCGACAGCTCAGAGCCTGGAGCCTGCTTCGGATTCTGTGTCTCCCTCTCTCTCTGACCCTCCCCCGTTCATGCTCTGTCTCTCTCTGTCTCAAAAATAAATAACCGTTAAAAAAATAAAAAAAATAAAAAAAATAAAAAAACTTTAGGAGGAGGAAGGCAAAAACCCTTTCTAGTATTGGATGATCCTGTGACTGGTTACCAGGTTGTGGGGATCTTGCCTGTACCTTGCATGTACCATTACATGCCTACTTTCTGATTTGAGAAACTTCAATGGCAACTGTCATCATACAAGGCAATTGTGTTTTGGAGAGATTCTATCATACATTCTCTAGCGACTTCCCCTTCTTTCCAAAGCACCTGATACCACCACACAACTGGCTGATAAATAAATAGGTAACTTTATTTTGCTGTTCAGAATTATCAGGGATGTTGATGTCCCACTCAAGAAGGCATAAGCTTTGCCCAAGTATCAGTTGGTAAAAGTGTTGCTTAGCTGAGCAATTCACACTGGCCACCATATCAAATCTATAAAAAAGTGTTCCATAAATAATAGGAGTTATGGTGGTTGTATTTATTTTGATAACTGAATTCCTTCCTCCAAACCTCGACTTTGTCACTTAGGCTAAATTCCTATACTATTTTCACAGTTTTCATTATCATAGCCTTGGAATTTTTATACAAATTCTTGATACTTTAATATTTTTTTATTTTCTTTTTGGTTATTTTCCTCTGCATCCTGGTAGGACATCTCAATTTTGCCTTTCATTTTATTGAATCCATTTTCCAAAGGTCAGTTCTGCTTTATTTAGCATCCAATATATACTTAAATTAAAATTTTACTTTTATTGCAATTTTTTGAGTCTCATCTTGCCATTTTCTCCCATACTTGCTTTATAAGAAGAAATGGCTTCTATAGCATATGAAACAAATACCTACTAAGAAAAATAGTGGTTTTAATGCAAAGAATATAAAGACATCATTCCTCCCAAATAAACAAACAAGTAGATGTATTGGATTTAGAATGCCCTGCCAAACACCTGCTAATGTTAGGTTCTGATTCCGGTAATAAATCCTTATTAGGGTTCTGTACTCCCAGTAAGGAATCTTTGGGGTGATATATCAAATAGGCTGTAAAACAAACCACCCCAAAATTTAGTGGCTTAAAACAACATTTATTAAGCTTGCTATTTTGCAGGCCAGGAATTTGAGTTGGGTTCAAGTTGAATAATCTTCTTGCCTGGCTGAGCTCGCTCATTGGATTTCAGTCAGTGCCAGGTCAGCTAGGGGCTGGCTGCTCTCGCAGTCTTATGGAAGACGACTCATCTCTGTGCACACGGTCTCTTACCACCCTCAGGCTTGCTTGGGCTTGTTCGCATGGCAGCAGTGCGTTTCCAGGAGACAGCAGAAGTGGGCAAGGACTCTTGAGTCTTAGTCTTGGAACTGGCACAGCATTGCTTCTGCTGCATACCAAAGATCAGAGCAAGTCACAAGTCCAGCTGAGATTCAAGGGGAAGGAAAGGAGATTCCACCTTTTCATGGCAGAAAGGCAAAGTCGCATTGCAAAGGATGTGGATACAGAGATGAGTCATGGATTGTGGCCACTTTTTTGCATTCTGTTGCAGGCAACATTCTATTTCTTGGGTATTGATAAGTGTTTTGAACAGGTCCCATGTTGTTTATTTCTCTATGATTGTGAAACCAGGAAAGAACTAGGCAGAGCTGTTGGACATATCATAAAAGGATGTTTAAGTTGCCCTTCTTCCTGCTCACAGCCTAGCAGGACCTAAATTTCTTCATAGTATTCTTCCCTTGAGAAGCTCAGTTTTCTTGTTCTGTGAAATTTTTATCTTATGTTTTTACTGATATTTTGCTAGGAAGTTGAGAAAGCCTACATCAGGGATTGGTAGCCCCTTGACACTGGAAGACTTAGCTTGATACTAGATTGTTATTCCTTTTTTCAGGTTATAGGTTATATTGACTCGCTCTCACAATGACTACCATGACACCATGTTTTGACTATTGCTTGCTGAAACTTAATTTCCTGATGAGTTGCCTCACATGCAAAGCCAGGATTTCTTGAGTTCAATTTCTCACAAGATAATTCATCTTTGTCCCATGCTCCTTGCTACCTGCACTGAGACCTGGTATTGTTTCTGAGCTGGCAATGTTTGAATTGGTTCTTGTTTACCCTTTTGAACCTACATCAATCAGGCTGTCAGTATAGACACCCACATTTACATAACTAATGGCAATCCTGCTTGGTGTCATTTCAGTTTGTGCTATGACTAGAGATCTCATTTACACACTGGTGACCTTTCAAATTTCACTTCTGTTAATTTCATCTGTAGGTCCTTCAAGTTCAAACTGCAAGGTTCCTGCCTATTCAGAGAAATGCTCTCAAGACTCTTGTCCATGCCAGTTTCTGCTGAGTTTTTTGCTTTTATCATCCCAGCTTTTAATTTACTATTTTATTCATGTAACGATTTTTGCTCAGATGTTTTAGCATCCTTTTGGCCTCCCTTCTTTTTACCATGGAAGCTATGAAAACCCACGCTGTTTGTATCAGACTGTTCTGCCATCTTTCCCAAGAGGGTGCTAGTGCCCACACTGAGCCACCAAATTGTCTGTTTTGATGGAACTGATTAATCATTCAAGGCAAACTTCCAACCCTTTTTAGTGAAATGAATAGATTTTGCTTATTTTTTTTTAAAGTGAATTAATTGAATTAACTGGTTGACTGGATTGATTGGATATTCTATTTTAGGTTTAGGATTTAAAAAGTCTGGTTTCCTATTTTATCAATAATAGTTAGAAAAGCCTAGGTTGCAGTCCTTATGAGGAACAAGGTGGGTTTTATTTACCATTTAGGACCTCACTGCTTTCTGTGATTAGCATTCTTCTATCCCCATGAAATGTGCCTGCTGTTTAAGCACAGGCTGTTGAACAAGGACTCTGGAGTCGGGCTCCTAATTCTGTCGATTGCTGCCTGGGTGTCCAGTCTCAGCTTCTTCATCAGTAAACAACAAGTAATATGCACTCATACATAGCGCCATGGGGGACATAATATATAAAGCACTGAGAACCATATCTAGTAGAGAGGAAACAGTAAATTCTGGCTACCTTTCCCGTTTTCATCCTATAAATGGTATAAAATATATTGAACCTGAGGAAAAGATGTCCATTCTGACCTCACCAAGAACTATGTCTCTCTGGGATTCTTCTGCATCCTCTTGGCCTGTCTGGCTTTGCTCCAGGCTTCTGAGTTTCACCTTGTGGGCTATTTGGGGTTTTGCTGTTGGTGGCAGAAACACTGCAGAGCCCCCTGATGTTTGGAAAATATGAGCAGCAGAGTTTGTAGCAAGGGCATGAGGAGGTGAAAACAATTGCCTGTCCAGGTGGAGGTGCCAGGCTCAGGGCTCTGCTATGGGGACTGTAGCCTTTCTGCCTTCCACATCAGAGAAAAGTGTTTCCACTCTTGTGAATAAAACTGATAAACTCAGGATCACTCAAGGAAGGCTGCTTGCAGCATCATTGAAGACCTAAACAACAATTATGATTTCCTGTGGAAAGTTACCGGGAAAAGTGATGAAGGAATAGACAAAAGACAAAAGTCTCTAGTTTTGATTGAATTATGATAGTCTGAACTTTCTGGCAAGCACACCTTATTAGGAGGAGCCTGAGACCGTGGAAATAGCACAAAATCAACCATGTAAGGGACAATAGACCATGCTAGCAGCAACTTGGTATACTTGAACAAGTCCCCTCCCTTCTTTGAGACTGAGTTTTTATATCTGGAAAATAGGGTGCTGATTTATGATCTCTAAATTATCTTGCTGCTCTGACATTTCTTGATTCTATTCTAAAGCAGAAGAATGCGTTTGTTACCACAGGCAGTGTCTCTGGCATGGCTTTAGAATAATTGTGGATCCCATTCAGCATCACTGTTGGCAGAAATCTTGATGAGTATGATTTAGCGTGCTTCCCAGAGCTACTGCATGTGATGTTGAGCCAAATTCCTGGGGCATCTGAACTACTGCCTGGCAGTAAGTTAGGCCTTCTTCCAGAACTGCTAAGTGGTACCTTTGTGACCTGACTGTGTTAATCATGAGTTGGACACTTTGGGAGGTATATTAGCTCATTGATACCCCTGGATCAAGCCCAGGTTTACTTTGTGGGAATAAATGGACATGGGAGAGAAATATATTCTTCCTTTCTTAACAAGTATATGAATCACCGTCTGACACATAAACATGGGGGAATATCAAGATCAAACATAAACATATCATGTATATATTTATATGTATATGAAGTATTTTAAGTACACAATTAGACGATGTAGTAGATATTAGAACACCTCCATGTCAGCAATATGCTAAAGGAATTAGATACTAAGTCCTACTCTGTGGGATATAAATCCAAATAACTTGACACTTATCCTCTGCATTCCTCTAAAAATAATTTCCTTTTCATTAGCTTGAGAGTGACCTAGAATTTCTCTCCAGATCCAAGAAGACAGGACTTACTCATATGGAGATGAAGCTTCTAATAATGCTTATTTAATTTAAAAAACATAATGCAACCACTTAAGAAATGTCTGATTGTTTTAAATGGAGGAGTTTCCAAATATGCAGAGGAAAATTGCCTTCAGCTAAATTGCTCTATGGCTACCACCCTCCCAACATACACACTCCTCTCACACCCACACACCTTTAAACACATGTGAACACACATGCACACGCATGCCCATGTGCACATATGTTCACATACTTGCTTTTAATTAATTTGCATTCCAGTATAGCAGCTTTATTTTCTTGCTTAATTTGCATTATCATATAGCAGCCAGAGCTTAGGCTTTGGAGGTAGACAGACTTAAATTGAAACCTTATGATCTTGATTTGGTTAGTCTCTTGGTAATTCCAGAATATCAATACTATTTGCCTTATAGAGTTGTCAGAGTACTAAGATAACACATTGTATTAGTCAGGGTTCTCCAGAGAAGCAGAACCAACAGGATGTGTGTGTGTGGAGAGAGAGAAAGAGAGACATTTTAAGGAATTGGCCCTGTGACTGTGGAGGCTTGGCAAGAACAAAATCTGCAGGCTAGGCTGACAGGCTTGGAAATCCAGGAAAGAGATGGCAGTTTGCTGGCAGAATTCATTCTTGCTCAAAGGAGGTCAGTCATGGTTCTATTAAGATCTTCAACTGATTAGATGAGTCTCACTCACATTGTAGAGAATAATCCACTTTACCTGAAGTCTACTGGTTTAAATGTTAAATTTCATTTAAAAAATACCTTCACAGATACATCTAGAATACTTTTTGACCAAATGTTCTGGGCACTGACGCCCAGTAAAGTTGGCACATCAATTAGCCACACACATGTACAAAACTACTTAGCAATGTGCCTGACACATAATAAATACTCATGAAGTATTATCCATTATTATTTTAGGTAGTCAAAAAAAGAGCTTTACTCAATAGTAATTTTGTCTCATACTGTTGCTATAGGGTTACTAAAAGAATCAGAACCAAATGATGTAACCTTAATTAAAATTGTTAAATTTCTTGAACTCATGGATTGGAGGTCATTCAGACTTGTATGTAATGGTCCTGCAGAGTTTTAGCAGACTGACCAGGATAAGTTGGATTTTGGGGTTCCCTTTCTGCCCTTCTGGTACTAATTGCTCTCTCTAAAGGTTTTTAGATGTAATATGATGTTAGTTCTCTCTTTCACTTGACACATTGCTCACAGTCTTGGATTTAGACATTCCCCAAACAGGTTAAAAGACTCTTAAAAAAAAAAAAGATTATACTCATTCAAAAACATCAGAGTAAGGTAATTGAAGTAATGATTAAGTCTTAACATTCTTGAAAATTACCTTGATCATTTGCAGCTAATTATTTTCCCATATATCTCACTTAAATTGAATCAGAACAACAACAGCAAAAACTATTGAAAATTGTTAATCTGGTAATTTGGGCTTCTTAAAAGCAATATTAAGTAACTTGTCCAACTAATCAAATCACTTAAGTGGGCATCTATTTCTAAGGCAGCTGCTGAAAATAGGAAATTAGTGACTGAAAGGCTTAATCCTGGGCTCTCCTCATCAATATTCAGTGTTCTATATTATTAGCTATTCCATAAAAAAGGTGAAAAAATATTTTTTTTCCAAAAAGTATGATGTCAACACACAGTCTATACTATCCCAAGGCCTTCTCATCAGTCTCAGCACTACCTTAGGGCAAATAAAATTTAACATTTTTATGGTACTTTCAGCATGGCAAGATCTAAATCACATTATTTAAAAGAAAATTATCAGAACACCTTTGTGCAAATAAAAGCTTTGTTGATGTATATACTTGACATGAAAGGGGAAAAAAACATGGCTGAATGGTATAAATTTTGTAGATGATGGATTTCATATGTAGATAATGGTGTTCAGTATATGAGTGAACGATTCTGAGATTAAATTTATCCCTTAAATGGAATAAAAAGAAAATTTAGGACATGGATAATGAATAGTGACAGCAAATGGCATGTCAATCCCAAACTAATCTATTTTGCATACAGGACAGATTCTTAATTCTAGCACTCCTAGGTCTTTTGGAAAGATGTGGCAGTATGGAGCATTGCTGACTCCTATTCAATCTGCCCACTTGGGTGAACTGCTTGGGCCTGATGGAAGATCCTGCTCAAGAAAGAATAAGCCCAGAGAGCTAATGATGATGAAGGTCCCATGTGCTTAAGGAATAGGACAAACAATGGTGTTATGTAGAGTTGCCAGAAATGGAGTGAACCAGATTACAAATGTAAGTTTATGTATGAGGAAAAAAGTTAGTAGGAACAGCTCAAAGAAATCTTATCCAGTAGGAAGGATTGGGCCAAATAAGAGAAAATAATTTCCACGGAAGTTAAGAGGAAGGGAAATAATAATGGTCAGAATGGCTAGGTAACATTGCATAGAATGATTTGAAGGGATTGAAGAGTTTTGTACCCTAAGTGTTTCAGGTGTCAGTGTTGTGAAAGTTGGCAGTTTTGGGGGTTATTTGTGCAATGTCAGATCAGACACATGGAAACCTAATCTTACTTTAATTTGTACTTATAACTTTAAAGGCCATCAGAACTTAGTTGCATGTTTTTTATCAGCATATAGTCCAGAGACATACTGAATTTGTTATAGGTTCTCTGATTCAGAGACAAACAAATTAATGAATCCATTTGACTTTTAAAGAAATAAAAAATAGCATTTTTGTTCATATGTTAAAAGAGTTATAAGAACAATTACACATTTAAGAGTAATAGTATTCTAAAATAATTAATTAAAAGGAACGTTTGTTTTGAAATTCCTTGAGAGTTGCTTTTTAGCTGTAGGGTTGCTGGATAGTTGTAGTAGAATCAGAAATTTATGTTCGTTTTTTAAAAATTTTGTTAACGTTTATTCATTTTTGAGAGACAGAGCGAGAGTGGAAGAGGGGCAGAGAGAGGGAAACACAGAAACAGAAGCAGGCTCCAGGCTATGAGCTGTCAGCACAGGGTGTGACACAGGGCCGAACCCACAAACCATGAGATTGTGACCTGACCCGAAGTCAGCCACTTAACAGATTGAGCTACCCAGGCACCCCAGAAATTTATGTTTTGAATGTAAGTATTTGAAACTATGACAGGTACCATAATTCACCATTTTCAATATGTATTTTCAGATATATATGTGAAAATATATGTATTTTCACATATATATGGATATATTTTTATCCACACAAAATATAAATATAATTATATTTATATAAACAAATTTATGTATACAAATTTGAATATAAATATATATTATACATATGTTTCAATATGTATTTTATACATATATATTTTGCAATATGCCATTTTATTATATATTTCAGGTAAGTTTTCTGGACTTATAGTTTTTTAATATTGTTTTAGATGCATTGCCTGGGTTTTCTTCTTTGGGAGCACCAATTATAGTTACGTTGAGTTTTCTCTTTTAACCTGTTATATTTTATATTTTCCTCAAAGTATTTAATATTTTAAATTTATTTTATGGTTTTACTTTTTTTTCATTTCTTTTCAGCTACTATTTCTCTTTGAGGCTGTGTGAGTATGGTTGTATGTGTGTGTGTTCATTTGCTCTTATGTATGTTTGGTTTAGCCTTCATTTGTGCCCGGAATGTTTTAAGACATGTTTTTCTATTGAGTTTTAAAACCCATTTATGAGTTTCCTATTTTTCATTTGTATTGTACTTTTATATTTTATATCATTTTTCTGTATCGGAAATATTGAGTTGTACTTTTCATCAGTTTCTAGGTAGATCTTGCGGACATGACTTAATTGTAAGGATGTTATTTTAATCCTTATTCTCCTTTGTTATGATTTATTTTTATAGGATTTTACCGGAAATTTTTCTGTTGATCATCTTTTTAAATAAAAAGAAACGAAGAAAGGAAAATTGGTCATAATAGCTGTTTTTAACATCCTGGGTCTATAAATACCTTTTTTGTTATTTTGTGAACTCCTCAACCATGTTCTCAGACTTGCTTTTCCCCACTCAAATTTTTATCTGGGTATTCTATTTTTCTTCTTTAATAGCTCCATTTTTTACAATTTCAAATCAATTTCCAGAAGTTTCTCCTTGGCTGCTGTTTGTCCTGGGGGACTTTGGTAGATGGATTAGAAAGGGCATAACATAAGTCCCAGATTGCTTCAGTCCTTCAGACTTTACCACTGACTCCTTCCAATCACCTATGAATGTGTAAAACCCCTCCCTAGTTTAGAAGCTTGGCTGCTGCTAAGAACCTCTTGACAGTTTTAAGGTTTCTCTGTTCTCTGGTTCATCAGTTGCTTCGCTCTGTTTCCTCCCATAACGGATTCTGATACCATGCAGGTATAGAGTTGGTGGTGGTTTTCACCCCCTAATATTGAGCCACGGGGCTATTTTGCCCCTTGATTTTGTTATAACTTCTTTTTGGTGGGTTTTTGGTTTTTTTTCCTAGTTGCTCTGATTTTATGATGAGACTCAGGAAGATTAAAAAATATACCAACACTGCTATCTTCTCCACGTTAAGTGATTTTGTCCATATCTTGTGCAAATAGTGCTCCATAGAACACACATTAGGAAATATTAATTTGCTAGTTACTTCCAATTTATTTCTCAAAGTGGTATCTTTCAAAGCTCTTCATTTTCTTGGTGAAGACTTCCTCAGCTACCCTAATTGCTCTGTGATTTAGGAGGTCTTAATAGTATTGAGCTACAGTATAGAGCTATTCTAGGAAATGTGTGACCTTGGGCCACTGTGTGAGCTTTACCTCATAGGATGATAAAATGAGATAATTTCTCTAAAGTTTCTGGCATAAGATGTGGAACATACTAGATATTCAACATATTTTATATTGTCTCCTTCATATTGTATGCTCCCTTTGAATATTATGATATTCTTTTTAAAAAAATTTTTTTTAATGCTTATTTATTTTTGAGACAGAGAGAGACAGAGCATGAACGGGGGAGGGTCAGAGAGAGAGGAAGACACAGAATCTGAAGCAGGCTCCAGGCTCCGAGCTGTCAGCACAGAGCCCGACGCAAGGCTCGAACTCACGGACCGTGAGATCCTGACCTGAGCCGAAGTCAGACGCTTAACCGACTGAGCCACCCAGGCGCCCCAGAATATTATTATGATTTTCTTATTCCTGAGTTAGATCAGACGCCCATGAGGGCAGATAATGTATCTGTGTCCTTCTTTGCTATCTTCTTAGGGACTTGCATAGACCAGAACATGGTGAGCACTCAGAATATATTGAACAGATTAATAGAACTAGTTATTATTTTTGTGATTTTTATTCTCTTTTATAATACTAACAATAATAGCTAATATTTAATGAGTACAAATTAGATTGCTGGACTGTTTTTAGCACTTCATGCATATTTTCTTATTCCATTGTCACAGCGGGCCCACAAAGTAGGTACTATTATTATCTTCATTAGAAAGATGAGGAAACTGAGGCACAGAGAAGTTGAGAAACTCACCTATGTTAATAAATTGCTTGAGCACATGGACAAGTTAGATACTGAACTCTTAAGAAGCAAACTGCGTGTCATTACGTTTGTATAGACAATACCTGACTTAGAAAATAAATGCTAAATGCTGAATGCTTTTATGTGTCAATGAACGGATGGATAAATAAATGAAATATAACTCCATTGCAATATGCTGACTGGGTCTTAATGATTTTGAATAAATGTGTCAGATGATGATTTTATCATGATATTAGTGTAAATAGCTAGAATTTTTACCTGCAGGTGATAATGTGATGCATATTTGAAATAACGGTAAATTGAGCAGATACTAAGCCACTTTTAAAATTACAATATTGAAAATTGCATAATCTTTATTATGAATTACTAAGCCCTACCTCATTAAAACTACTAAAGTATGGTAATGATAATGAGAGTCATATCCTGCATTTCTATGCTGTTTTGTACTCTGCATTGTTCAAAAGAGCAGAAAGCTTACAATAAAATGAATGACATAACACAGTGGTAATCTTATATAGGAAACAATGTACAATTAGCTAAAAATTGTATAACATGGTGCTAATGGAGCATAGCTGAATACACTCTGCAAGTATTTAACGTGAAAAGAAAATTTATTATGTGGAAATTGTGGGCATTAAAAACTAATATTTTTATTTTAAATTCCTTCTCTTTTTCTACCCCCAGCCAACTAGAAGTCAGCCAAGTAGAGGTATTGAGAGGAACAAAAAGGGGTGAGGCAGGTATGTGCACCAGGTTTAATGATACTCAAAAGTACATTTAAACTTTCTTTTAAATTTCCTTTGTGGCTTATGTTCTTGGAGCTTTCAAAGTAAAACAAGTGACAGATTTGTGGGGGTTGTGGAGACAGTTGGAATTTAATGTTAGAAGGAAAATAAAAAATATGCAATGAATAATCAAACTGCCAAATATAAGCCTTGGAACTCAAGATTTGTACAGTAGTGTGTGTAATTTTTCTATAGTGTTGTTTGTCTATTTCACGTAGATCACACCCATTCAAAGGGTTTGATCATGTGGATCAAACCCTTCTACCTAAACTCATTAGGGAGAAGTCAGACTTTTTTTTTTAATTAGGATTTAAGAATAATAAAATAAAATAAAGTTTCACTCCTTTGCCTGCATGTTTGTCTCTTTAAATAATGCATACTAATTTCTCCACGCTGTAATGGATATTTGTTTTGTCTCCCAAGCATCCATTCCTCCCTATTTATCTCACCAAGAGGACAACAGTTTTCCTTTTGGATATCCCCCTTTCTTCATCAACCAATTTGTTTAGGTAGAATTAACCCCACCCCAATTCCAGGTGTTGACACTGATTAACCTACACCATTTGATGTATTCCATCCTTTAACTTAGCCAATAGTTATATATAAATTAGAGTCAATGAGTGTGGGATGTTTGTTGAGTCTTCCAAGAAAGAGGAGCTTTTTCTCTTCCGTTAGAGACTGTGAGGTTAGGATTTGACATTGAGAACTGCTAGGGTCATTTTTCTACCATGAAGCAAGATTGTGTATGGCTGTGTTGATGCTGGATTGGTTCAAAGAGAAGTTTAGTAGAGCCTGAGGATGAAGCCAAAGCCCTCAGAAGGCAGAATAGAGAATCAGAGAGAAACCCAGCTCCTAACTGACGTAATTAGAGCAACTGGATTTTGTGAGCCAATAAATTATCTTTATTTTTCTATTCCAGTTTATTTATTTATTTTGAGAGACAGGGAGCACAACTGTGGGAGGGGCAGGGAGAGAGGGGGAGAGAGAGAGAATCCCAAGCAGGCTCCGTACTGTCAGCACAGAGCTCGATGCCGGTCTCGAACTCACAAACCATGAGATCATAACTTAAGCCAAAGTTGGACGCTTAATCAACTGAGCCTCCCAGGAGCCTGTAAATTCTCTTTATTTTTCTAGCTAATTTGAGTTGAAACTTACTTGCAACCGAGGCCTTTGTGATAGTTTTAGGCAATCTGAAGGAATACCATAAACCATGTGCGGGAAACCACTTACTAGGGAGAGGCCACCTAAGTGAAGATCATATACTAGGTGAAAACCATCTCGATATTTTAAATTTTGATTGATTAACTCACACGTATATAAGGTGAAGTAGCATGGTGTGTAGATGCCTTCACATTATACAAGGAAACATTAGTGGTCTACTCTGACATTGTACGTAAGAACGTATTGCCTTAGTTTACAGAACATTCTTCCCTTGGAGTATAGACACGTTTTGTGAGTAGTCACACTTTTGTGTAATGGCTGGTGTGAGTTTTCACCTGATGGTCTCTTTGGAATAGATGGAATATGAATATTAGAATTTCTGGCTAATGTCTTTTTAGTGCATTAGTAAGTTTGGATACAAGTAAAAGAAACCAAACTCAAAATAGATTTATTATGTTATATAACAAATTAGATGATTCCAGATTTGATTTATTGATTGCTTGATTATATGATCAGGGACCCTGTTCTTCTCATTTTTTTCTTTCTGCCAACTTTAACAATGTTGATTTGTTTTCTTAGGTTAGCTTCTTTCAGGCCCTAAGAGGGCTTATGGCGATTCCAAATATCTTGTGCAGATAATTTCATCCAGAGATAGGAATCGAAGTCTCTCTTTATCTATCTCCATTTAAAAGCAAAGATGGGGTGCCTGGGTGGCTCAGTCAGTTAAGCGTCTGACTTTGGCTCAGGTCACGATCTCACGGTTTGTGGGTTTGAGCCCCACATCGGGCTCTGTGCTGACAGCTTGGAGCCTGGACCCTGCTTCTGATTCTGTCTCTCCCTCTCTCTCTGCCCCTCCCCTGCTCATGCTGTCTCTCTCTGTCTCTCAAAAATAAATAAATGTAAAAAATAAAATAAAATAAAATAAAATAAAATAAAATAAAATAAAAGCAAAGAAACCTATAGCTTCTCTGAAGAACCATATTCATTATTCAGAATGCTATCATGTACCTATTTCTAAACCAATCAGTGGCAAAGGAAAATAAATTATCTTGGTTGGCATAGACATACGGACATTGACTTCCTAAGCTGAGGAGAAGCTTCTCTGATCAGGGCCATATAGAAAGGAACTGCTTGCTCTTAAAGAACTAGTTCTACCTGCAAAGAACAAGGGAAGGTACAGATAATAGATTTTTTTTATCAGAGGGTTTTGGCCTACTTGGTAGAGATCATCTGAATCTAATTTCTCTCTGATTCTGCTGCCTGTTCAATTTCCTTTGATAAATGCCTATCACTTGCTGCTGAAATTGAAGAGGGGAAGCATGCTTTTTGTGACAGTTTTGTTACACACTTGTATTGTCCCAGAGCATGGGAGTACAATCCTTCCAGAGCATATATTGCTTTAATCCAATCACATTCTAACTTGCCCCTCTTGCCTGGATTGACAGTAATGAGGGAAGAGGTTTAGCCAGATTAATGATCATAAATCAGTTAATTATCAGATGCTATTTTGCTTCCAACCTAAACAATTTCCCCATATGCTCCACCCACCTCTAATAAATGGGACAGTTATTGAAATATATTGACTTAATTAAATTTGCTCCCCCCCCATCAGTTTATCTTCTTTGCTAGGCAGGGTTCATAACAGATGCATCTTAAAAGTTGTCCGAATTGCTTAGGAAAGACTGTGCTAACACTTTCAAAATACTGGGCAAGAATATATCTAAATAAAATATGAGTCGATTCTATTATACATATTGATATTTCTTGTCCTTGGTGGGAAAAATGGCAATGTTCCTCAAGGTAATTTTAAGTGGATGAGATTACAAACCTTATTAAATATATACCTGCCCTTATTCTTATGGCTATCATATATTACAATAGATATATTTTTCAAATAAGTGTAGTTAAGATCAGATTTTCATCAATACCTATATACTTGAAACAAGATTGACTTGGCATTCTGACTGCAGATTTTGCTGATGTATCTGGAATAATTACATCTGCTTATTTATACAAGGTTTAAATTTGATTAGAAAGGGCCTGACGTTCCTTTTTCATATGTGCTGGGTTATATCCCAGGTTCTTTCAGAGGAGTAGTGTATAAATGGCAGTGGGCTGGCTCCAGTTAACCCATCTACTTAGGCTTGTTGATTCTGGAGGGTCAAGGGACTAAATGCTTTTGTCCCCCCAAAGTTCATATGATGAAACTGAATCCCTGAAGTCATGGTATTTGCAGGTGGGGACAGTAGGAGGTGAGTAGGTCAAGCGGGCAGACGCTTCGTGATAGGGATCAGTGTGCCCTTATAAAAGGGGTGCTGGTGCATTCCCTCACGTCTTCCACCCTATGATGAAACAGTGAGACGACAGCATCTTTGAACTCAGAACACAGACCTCAGAAGATACCTAGTCGG
Source organism: Neofelis nebulosa (assembly GCF_028018385.1). Lineage (NCBI taxonomy): Eukaryota > Metazoa > Chordata > Mammalia > Carnivora > Felidae > Neofelis > Neofelis nebulosa. The sequence goes on from NC_080791.1 coordinate 90,849,213, forward strand.
CTGTCACTTTGGAATGCCCAGCCTCCAAACTGTGAGAACTAAGTATTTGTTGTATTTTTGTTATAGAGGCTTGAACAGACTACATCTTTCTCTTGAGTAACTTTTTCTTCGTTCACAGGAACTAGGAGCTACTTGTTGCTTATAGAAACTGGCCAGGGTGGGAACGTCTGCATTTGACAGGTTTACTACTGTATTTAGTGTCTTCTTCCCTCTTTTTAGTGACCTTGGGTGCCCATATTTGCCCTTCTTAGAATCTCATTATTTAGAGAGGTTCCTCCCAAACTTTACTGTGTATATGAATCTCTTAGAGATCTTATTAAAACGACAATTCTAATTCAGTGGTCTGAGAGTGTCCTGAGAGTCTGCATTTCTAACAAGCTACCAGGTGATGCTGGTTATGCTGTTCCATGCACCACACTTTGGCTAGCAAGGTCCAGCATTTCCTTACCCCACCTTTTTCAGTTAGTCCCCCAAGCTCCATCACCCACTCCATCAGAGTCTTGCTAAATGAGTAGTTGTTATTTAGGCATTAGGGATGGGACTGTGCTTCAGCTCAAATAATGCTTTGAGTCCTAGAAATTTCCTTTATGTATATTTGTTAATGACTTAGGATATAGTTATAGATACAGAGACTTCTATTTTTGCTCCACAAAGGGTTGTTACTTAAAATTTGCTCATGCTCTGTTATTTACTCTTGTTCCCCAAAGGAATAATCTGAGAAACACAACAAGGGGAAAAAGGATGTTATAAATGAGTGTAGATACTTACTGTGTTGTAGTGACTTTTCATCCTATCTCCACGTTTATAATCCTCCAGAGAACTCAAAAAATAGAACTGATAGAAAAATTAAATGATAAATTTGAATTTCAGATAAATATATTTTTTTTCAGTATTAGATCCTAGGCAATAATTGGGACAAATTATATAATTTGGATTAAGGATCATATTTGTATAACAATTAGTTGAAATGAATGATTTTGTTAGACAAAATGAGTCATTTTGTGTGACTCAGGTATGTTTATTTAGCCAAAGCTAGAATTTGGGCTCTTTTAAGTATGTTACCAGTTGGCAGTCATGTGTGAAACATGCAATTTTAAGGAACATGTTTCTACTCTCTCAAGGCAGCAAATGGGTTTGAAAACAATTTCCTCTTCTCCCTCTCCTCTAGTTCTTTGCAACTTGATTTGTGGTTAAAACTGTCATTGAGGCAGTGGAAAAATCTCCTACTAGGATTTGCCACATCTAAATATCACAATCTGTGTTATGGCCTTTATTTCCACAATACAGAGAATTCACATATTTGGAAGAGCTCATAAGCTCCGTACAGTGTTTAGAAAAATCTGAAAAAGTTAATTTACCAGTTCTTGACTTCTTTCTTTTCTTCCAGGAGAAAAATAGCCCTGGTATCAAAAATAACATGTGGGGTTTTTATGTTGGCAGGAAAACCTTTCCCAATTTAGGTGCAGTGTTTGGGAGTCTGAATTGACTGGCAATATATTAACAGGAGAAAAGTTATTACTCATGTGGAAATACTCAGTAGTGAGTAACTCAGAATACACAGCAGGAAGGGCTAACCTCAGCTTAACAAAAGGGGGTAGTGATGGTTAGAACTTCAATAGGAAAGTATGGAAGGTTCTATTGGGCCTTTTCATTCTGACAATGAACAGTTTCCTTTCTGGATTGGAGATCTCCTAGAATGGAGGGGGTTTATGGTAGCTGAATCTATCCCCTCTCTGCTAAGGATCAATCTTCCAAATAGGAAACTCCCTCAGAGAGGGGTTAATGGCAGCTGTATTTTTGGCTTTATTTTTAGGATGTTCCGATTTAGTCACATAAGGGAAGATCAGAAAAGATTTCTTTCTGCTGATCCCTTCAGTGACCTTCAGTTATGAGCAGCTCATAAAGGCATACCCTCCTAGGAGGACTATAAAATATTTCAGGGAATGGAACTTACTAAAAAGAAAAAAGAATTCCAAAAGTTAGGCATTATGAAGGGTCAAAGACACTGTGTGGGAAGTAACTTTAGGGAGAGAAGGGACCAGGGGAAGGATCGCAGAAAATGCCATTTTCTCTGTTAACTTTAAGGGTAGATTCATGAGATTTGAAGGAAGGGTAGCAGGTGTCAGGGACTAGATAATTGACAAATTTGGAATGAAAACCAGGTGGTACTAAATAGACACTTGCAGCTGTACCCTATATCTTTTCTATCTCCAGCTATCCCTGTCTTTCAGTGTTGGAATGTATGAAATTAAGTAGATCTAACCCAGGATTATTGCATCTATAATTTAAGTTTGTATGAAGATTCCTCCTAACTACTGGGGTTCTTGGGTATTAAGGAAGGCCTGAGGCAAGAAGGAGTAGGAAGAGACATTTGGATATAAACTTTAATTTGAAAGAAATATTTTTCCTTTTTGAATGTGGCTTATTCATCATTGCTTTTCCCTTAACTTAAGAGGAGCTTTGGCAATAATTACCAAACAATACATATTCTTACCCTCACATCCTCATTATAGAAAAGATTTTTTGTTTACAATGAAAACTAATATTTTTTCACAGAATGCTCCCTCTTCCCTAGCAGTATATCCATAATGCTGTAGCATATTTGTGGAAGTACACAGATGTGAAAGGCAAGGACAAGTTGTTGGAATTATAGTAGTTGACTTTAACCTTACCTACCTTGGTAAGAGTCAAGGGAAAAGGGAAAAGAGCTTCCATTTTCCTGTTACCTGACTGAATTATCACAGGCTGTTTTGAAGGCTGTGTTTATCTTCATTTTATAAAAGTCAAAGTTAAATGAGATAAATGGACTTGTTGAGAAATATTTTGTTGAAAAATTATTAAAAGGTTAAAATTTGAATTGTAAATCATTGTAAAAACCATCAAATTACTGACAGTATTGTGGGTCATGTTTTAAGTAAGAAGTTTTCTCTTGAGAAGGTAGAGTATTGTTCCTATCCCTGAGAATAATTTATATACATCATTTAGTATCTGCTTTGGGTCTGATCTTTCATGAGTAATATAATCCTGCAAGTAGGATATGTGTTTTTTGGTTTTGTTTTTTTGGGAGAGAGAGAGAGAGAGAGAGAGAGAGAGAACGTGTGAGCTAGCCCATATGAGCTGGGGAGGGGAAGAGGAAGTGAGAGAATCCCAAGTAGGCTCCATGCTCAGAACAGAGCTCAATGTGGCACTCAATCTCACAACCCTGGGATGATGACCTGAGCAGAAATCAAGAGTCAGATGCTTAACAGACTGAGACACCCAGGTGCCCTTGTTTTATTTGTTTTTGTTTTAGTTGTTTATTTTGAGAGAGACAGGAGAGCAGGGTGGTGGGGAAGGACAGAGAGAGAGAGAGAGAGAGAGAGAGAGAGAGAGAGAGAGAGAGAGACAGAATCCCAAGCAGGCTCCACCCTGTCAGTGCAGAGCCTGATGTGGGGCTTGAATTCACAAACCGTGAGATCATGACCTGAACTAAGATCAAGAGTTAGATGCTTAACTGACTGAGCCACCCAGTCTCCCCTGTTTTGTTTTGTTTTTTAATTCGAGGAACTTATTTGTTCTCACAAACCCACATCCCAAATTTCATCAGATATTCTTAGTATTTTAAAAAGGCAAAGTTTTTTTTTAACCTTCCACATTTATACCATTTTTAGGGTATGATAGATACTTACTTAGATTTTAACTGTGTCTTCAAGCTAGAAAGAAGGTTTAGAAAATTTTATTGAGAGATAAACCGAGGCATATTAGAAATTAAGGGTTTATTTGAACAGAAACTATTCTAAGTGGGCAGCACCATGCCAGAAGTAGTTAGGAGTACTCCGTAGACTGCGGGCAGGAAAGACACTTCATAGAGAAAATATGGAAGCAAAGAAAGGAAATTATTTGATTGGCTATAGCTTAAAGCCTGGCTGGCTGTTGGTGATTGTCCTTAGGTTTTGATTTCTTCACAGTGAGGCATTTTACAAGATTAGGTTTTAGTTTGCTTAGCTTAACTGCTAAGGCATTAGAACCACCTCTGTCTACTTGGCTTCCATGTTTAACTACAGTTTATCACTTGATATTTGAACTTCTGATAAACAGGTGCTGTATTGAATGGGAATTTTAAAAAATCAAGACTAGTTACTAGTCATTAGTTTTATAAAATTCTGCTTTCTTGGTTAATAATAGATTGCATGATCTAGAGGTGTTGAACATGTTTAAATTTATCAATGTGAGTTGCTAGCTGAGCATCTGATACAAAATAGATGCTCAATAAATGCTGAATAAATGAATGGGAATATAAACAGAGAGAAAATTAGTAGTTTTATTAACCAGGGATCAGACTGTTTTCCTTTTATAGCGCTGTTCATTTAAATGTGTTCTGCCTTGATTAATTACATGTGGCTGTGAATAAATATAACTTCTCATACCAAATGATCTTTTCTCACATAACAAGAAATCAAGATTACAGCTGACAAGAATACTTTATTATTTCCTTAGCTACCTTATGGTTCTCTCTAGAGCAAGAATGAAAAGAACAGTGTCTTATGGAATTGCTAATTGTTCTTTTCTATTGAAGCCATTAGTCATAACAAAGGTAAGTGTACTGTCTTCCATTACTTTAGCAAACAATTGCTGCCTGGCCTTATTTTCTTCATGTATAATGAGACACATTGGACTTTTGGGGCTACAGTCATAACAAGAATGGGGCACGGCTGTGCACTGAGCCTGCAGGATTTCCTGTCTCAGTTTTTGTCTTTATTTTCACTCTGCAATGCATGTGTTATGCAGGGCAGCCTAATGTTATGATTTGGGGGTTTTACAAACTACTGAGGCCCATTTCTAGAGATTCTGATTGGGTTAGGGTACTATCAGCTCCTCAGGTGATTCTAATCACAGCTAACATTGAGAATCTCTAGATGACTTAGAACACAGGTTCTTGGAAACCCACTTAACCCTTCTATTCCCCAACTTCTTCTTCCAGAAAAATGATCATGAGTCCATCTCATAGGCTATGAGCAGATTGAATGAGTTAATACAGATCTTCCTCAACTTAAAATGGGGTCATGTCCCAATAAATCCATCTAAGTTGAAAATATTAAGCTGAAAGTGCATTTAACATACATAACCTACCCAACATCATAGTTTAGCCTGGTTCACTTTGAATGTGCTCAGAACACTTACATTAGCCTACATTTGGGCAAAATCCTCCTAACATAAAGTCTGTTTTATAATAAAGTGTTGGTTGTCTCATGTAATTTATTGAATACTGTACTCAGAGTGAAAAACAGAATGGCCTTATGATCATGTGGCTGAATGGGAGTTGTGGCTGCCTGCTGCTGCCCAAGCATCATGAGAAAGGATCCTATCAGCATGTTTCCAGCCCAGGAAAAGATCAAGATTCAAAGTACAGTTTCTACTGAATGCATATCATTTTCACACCAATATAAAGTCAAAAAATTGTATGTCAAACCATCAGAAGTTGGGAACCACTTGTGTATGTAAAGCACTTAGACCTTTGTCTAGCTCATAAGTGCTACATAACTCTTGGTCCCAACTATTTGGCAGATAAGGGATCAATAGTAATCATAGTGAATCTTTATTAAGCATATGTGCTGAGCATAATTCTAAATGTTTAATTTAAACTTCACCATCATATTAAGGAAATACTGTTATTTTCACTTTATAAATGAGGAAACAGAGCACAGAGGTTTAGGTACTTTTCCAAAGGTCTAAATTTCCCAAGGATTTCACAAACATTAGACCTCAGGTAGTCTGAATTCAAGCACATTAAAAAAAAAAAAGCCATAAGTCAAATTGCAAATTGCAAGGTGTTCAGATAAGTGTTAGTTAAAATTTCAAATACAATAAAAGATTTAATATGAAAACAGCTCTCAATTGTTCCAAGTAATTAGCAAATCTGTGTATAAGGACTTGACTTACAAACCAACATTTTTGGGGTATGAGCCTAATAGATTATTTAGCTGATCTTTCTATGTCATATCATGTAACATGGTAGCATGGAGATCTCTGAATGCTTAGGAGTAGGTTCAATTTCTATAATCCTAGAAATGAGAGGATTTAAACCTCTATTACTCTATCAAAGTAATTCTTTTATCAGATATTTGTGGTGGAATGCTTAACATAATAGGTAGTGAATGATACATGTCATATGCAAAGGACTAGTGTTAGTGAGTTGAAGATAATCAGAATCATGGATAAAATGCTCAGATTCATAAAAAAGATAGAAAGGTTTTGAAAGTAAAGTCGATTGTATACAATTCTGGTACGTGGGGATTGTGAAATGCTCCTAAAAATATAATTTTTGTAAAAGTATAATAGCATAAGTTGCTAGAAAGAATAGGGTGAATGGACCTGCTGTATATTCATTGTTGAAACCAGAAAAGAGTTCTGATTCTCTTTCTGTTAGGTCAAATGGAGCTTCGCTGGTTTCTGCTAGGGTTGAGATGAATCATATTATGGTAGTGGTCAAGGTGGAAAAATTAGTCCTAGGTTTTCTTGGGTAATGTTCAAAGTGTAAATGGTCCCATTTATTAACAGGACTGATAGTAGGATGATTGCTGATGTGACCGCATATAGAATTGTGCTACTGCTTGCAGGCCTCTGGTTAATGAATATTTTGAGTTTGAAGCTCGGCCTGATCAGAGAATGAAGTTGACAACTAAGCTCGATATGACTGGTATGAACAGGATGCCTGCATTTATATTAATGGATATGGATGGGTAGTGGAATTCATATTGTTAGGGCCAGGGTGAGGACTAGGATTGGTGCAATAATAAAGGTGGATACTGATGATAGTTGTTGTAGTGGTTCTTTAATGAGTAGTTTGACTCATTTAATGAGTCATTTAATGAGTGGTTCTTTCATGAGTAGTTTGATAGGTTGTAATAGGCCCATAGTCCTCCATGAAGTTGCATATAACCTAATACTTCTCACTCTACTCTCAGACGAATGCTATGACAAATGGAATAGGGATAACTAATAAAAGGATATTGTTTATGAACATACTGTTAGGAAGAGGAATTCAGCCTCTTAAGGTTTAAGTTTTATACGATTACTGGGCTTTGCCACCCTAACGAACCCTTTTCTTGGGCAGGGCTAGGTATAAATTAATTAGAATCAGATTACATCATCTATTAGTTTGAAGGCACTTTTGTAAAGTAGGCCTTATTTCTGTTGTCCTTTCACACTGGAAGAAATGTAGAATAAAAACAGACCTGGATTTCTCTGGTCTGAACTGAGATCATGTAGGACTTAACTGTTGAACAAGCAAATTATTAACAGCACTTATACCATTGGGGTGTCCTGACCCAACCAATAGGTCTTGAGCCCTATCATCAATATGGATTGCACTGTTATCTCTAGGGTAATGTGTTCTGTTGATCAATATTTTGGGTCAATAAGTGATAAAATATTTTGATTAGTTGGTGTAAATTTTAATCACTCAGAGGTTTCTGGGTTTTTTTTTCTCAACCAAAGTTATAAGCCCATCTAATTATAAATTATATCCCAACCAAAATTGTAAGTCCATCTACGGTTTTGTTATTCCTTAAATTTGGTTAAAATTATTTGCTTTGTTAACTAGTTAATTAACTCCACAGGGTCTGCTCATTTTATGTCATTCCCACCTCTTCACGGGCAGATCAATTTCCCTGATTAAGAGGCACTGAAATCTTCATGCAGCCATTCATACAAGTTCTTATTTATGGGGAAATGATTATTATGCTGAGTTTGCATAGTTAGGATATCAAGGCTTTTAAACAGGATGTCACTGGACAGACAGTGCCTCCAATACTAGAATTTACGAGAGGTGATGTTTTTGGTAAACGGGAGGCTTTGTTTGCCAGCTTCCTTTAACTTTTTTCTTAATCTTAAATGTATACCTGTGTTGGGTTAACAATGGATTTAATAATTATTGGCTTGGATTTATTTTGTTAACTATCAGTGGTTCCATTCTGATATAAGCTTATGCAAGAAGAAATAATTCTTCCTGCTCATATTAGTAGTGTTGTTTCTATTAATGAACAGATTAATCCAGCATTAGGTTAAGAGTTGGTTTTTGGTGGAACTAAGATAAATACAGTATATTGTTGAGCTTGAAACCTTAATTGGTGGCTGCTTTCAGGCCAGCTGTGGTGGTCTTCATACTTACTCTTGAAGACTGTATGCTGTATGTAAAAGGCTGTGCCATTTTAGACTAGAATTTAAGTTTAGGTTAAATTATTTTTTAATTTTAAACTAAAATTTTGTTCTGGATAGCCAGCTATCACTGGGCACAATAGGCTTTTCACCTCTCCCTGTAAATCTTCTCACTATCTTGCCACATAGATGAGTTTGTTCTTTAAAACTGTTCATAGATAGCTCATCTGGTTTCAGCGGATTTATTTAAGTTCTCTGTTAAAATGTTCTACCAAAATCACTATGTAAAAGGCAAAAAGGGTAAACTGCTATTTAGTACTTTAATATTTCTTTCATCATGCCCTCACAGTACTTTCTCTGTAGCACCAATTAAAATTTCTACTGCATGTGCTTTTAATTTGAAGTAAATGTTTTTGTTTAACTTACTTATAATTGAGTTTGGTAAGTTTGAGCTAGCTTTGCTTCAAAGTGGTCATTTAATATGAAATCTACTGGGTGTAAACCAGGTGTTTTATTTAAGCTACACTTTGATTGATTTATCCAAGCATACTTTCCGGTATTCTTATCTTGTTATGACTTGTTTCCTCTTACATATAACTTATTAATAATTACTAGATATCTTTTGATATTTTAGAAAGGTGATGGGCAGAGTGGATGCTTCTTGATCTAATTCAATTAAGCTCTCTGCTAACTTACTACTAAATCGTCCTTTAGATTTTAGTTTCATAAAAACTTTGCTATAGACTTAATGTTCTTAGAGTAGAAAATGTAGCCCATTTCTTTCCATCCTATAAGCTACACTTTGACCTAACGTTTTTATGTTTTATATTTGTTCTTACTGTAACTCTTTTTTAGGGTTTGCTGAAGATGGCAGTACATAGGTTGTTATTAGCAAGAGTTGGTAAGGTTTATTGATTATAGAACAAGCTTCACTAGCAGGATGTACAGCCCTACCAAGTCTTTTGAGTTTTAGGCTAATAGTAGTAGCCTAATGTACTAATAGTAGTACTCTGGTGAATACTTTTATTTATAATTATTTGGGTTTGAGGCCAAGCATAGTAAAGTATCTAATCCCAGTTTGGGTCTTAGCTATCCTGTAGTCAAGAATATTAGTCAGTTTCATGGTTTGTTTGTTCTTTTAGCTGTAGCTTCTTATAGCCTAATTCAAATGTAACCTTATTGTAAGGGGATCTTTAACATGCTTTATACCAATGCTATATTAATTTGGATTAGTCCTATGACTGCAGTGGCTAGCACAAAATCTACTGACCCTAATAACTTCGTCAAACTTTTCTTTATGGCTTAATTCTTATCATTGCTGTTTTCTGTGGGGGTGTGGTAAAGCAAGGCATCATGAACTACCTTTTAGTTGGCTTGATGCCTGCTCCTTTTGATTATTGGTGATTTAGAGGGTTTTCTCACTGGGATGGAGATACTTCCATGTGCAATTTTATTAAAATTTAACAGAAAGCCTGGGACCAAACCTATGTGTTTAGTTAGTAAACTCCTAGGCATTTTCAGTGCCTTATTCTAATTAAGCTACATCAACAAATTGGATATGGCCATGAGGAATTTATGGATTTAAATGATATGATGGTATTAGTTGAATGATTTTTAAAATTGGGTGATTTTTTTCTAGTTTCTTAAGGTTAAGAGTCATGGGTATTTTTAATTTAGGGCTTAGTTAAATATGCTTTAATTTTAATCAAAGAAATTCCCAATCTAGGGAGAGTCTTCTCTATGGAAATTTTGTGAATTTAAGTAGCATACTAGTATCCATGGGGAAAATAAAATGAAAATTGAGTAGTTTTTTTTTTCTTTTTTTCTAATCTATGAGGGCTGAGAATAGGAATGTTTACCTGTAGTTTTGGTCAGGTGAGTGTTTAGTCATAATCAAAGTACTTATGAGATAAGAAATTAGGGTTGATATGTTTAATATTGTTTTGGGAGTTTGGCAAAATTGCATACAGTGTAAGATTTAATTGGGAGTAAGGAGTTTGCCAAGCTAATCGGTGGATACTTATGCACATGTATAATATTTCCTTGTCCTATAACCATTGACTCAGTAATACCTTATGGTTGATGATGTAAATAATGTTCAATGTAACTTCAGGTACAAGTGCTTGACTATGTTAAAGCCACAGCTGAGTCACCATATCCTTCCCCCCAACTACCCCCACTGAAATTAAAAACCAAATATATGAGCTGTGAGTATGAGCTGATTAGTCATTAGACCACTGAGATAATTCTTTAAGAGGGAGGAGTGGGCAGGTTTAGGTGAAATGGCCCTGAAGTAAGAACCAGATACCACAGCATTTTTAGAAACGCACACAGTATGACCACAGAGAGAAGAGGGGCACATTTATGGATGGGTCACTGATTTCTCAAAGCTTGATGATCAGTACTCTTTTTGGTTATAATAAACATGTTGACCAGAAATGACTTGATTTAATGGGGTATGTCTGATCAATATGTCCTAAGTAATATTAATCATGTATATTCTATCATAGATATTTATGGGGTATAGTATTCATATGTACAAAAAAATCACATCATATATTATGAAATATCAGTTTAATATACATGGTTATATATGGGATAAATCATTAATGGATGATTATACATAGTGTGCATTATGATAGCATATTTACCAAAATATGTAGTAGGCTGAATGCACAAAATACATAGCAATGGGGTAACTTAGAAATTTTTCATACTAACAGTACATGACAATGTTTCACTGTGTATGAATTTTCAAGGGGTAGTTTATGTAGAGTTTCAGCTTTGGGTGCCGGTGGTGGAACTGGAGCTTCTTTGAATACTAGGGAGAAGTATTATTTTTCTGGTTTATAAGAACAGAGTATGGTTAGAGAGGGAGGGAGCCAAAACATAAGAGACTCCTAAAAACTGAGAACAAACTGAAGGTTTATGGGGGGTGGGGGAGGGGTGGGTGGATGATGGGTATTGAGGAGGGCACCTGTTGGGATGAGCACTGGGTGTTGTATGGAAACCAATCTGACAATAAATTTCATAATAAAAAAAATAAATAAAAGAACAGAGTAATATATTACAAACATTCTTTATTTTAGAAGACTATTTTCAGTAATTCTTGTGAGTGGTTCAGTACAAGAATGAGGAAAAAATGTAAAATTGATGGTAGCTGACCAACAAAGGTGAATGGATGTTCAACGGTTGTCCTACAATGCATGTTAGTATTAGAGCTGCTATTAGTAATCAGAAGAAGCATTGACTAAGGGTTGGAATATTATCTTTTATTATTGTTGTTGTGTGAGGAATTGAAATGATTGCCAGAATTAGAATGGAAAATTAGAGATAATACACTGCTTAATTTTTTATGAATGGACCTAGAATTGTGTGGATGAAAAAGAACTACCAGATGCTGGGAAGATGGCGGCATAGGAGGACGCTGGGCTCACCGCGCGTCCTGCTAATCACTTAGATTTCACCTACACCTGCCTAAATAACCCAGAAAACTGCCAGAAGACTAGCAGAATGGATTCTCCAGAGCCAAGTGTACACGAGAGGCCCACAGAAGAGGGTAGGAAGGGCGGAGAGGCGGTGCGCGCTCCACGGACTGGCGGGAGGGAGCCGGGGCAGAGGGGCGGACCGCCGGTCAAGCAGAGCCCCCGAGTCTGGCTTGCAAAAGCGGAGGGGCTGGATGGAGTGTGTTCCGACAGCAAGCGGGATATGACATCTGGGAGGTTATAAGCTAACAGCTCTGCTCAGAGAACGGGAGAGCTGGAGGACAACGGGAGGGAGAGTTGTTGAGCCCTGGACGACAGAGCTCAGCTTGGCAGGGAACAAAGGCGCTCGCCAGCGCCCTCTCCCTCGCCCATCCCCCAGCCAGAATCCCAAAGGGAACCAGTTCCTGCCAGAAAACTTGCTTGCTCCCCATAAACACCCAAAGCTGTGCTTCTGCAGATCCATCACTCCGGCAGGTCTGACTCCCTCCTGGTGCTGCAGGGCCCCTCCCGAAGCAGATCTCCCAAAGAAAAGCAAGCTGAGCCTGCCCCTCCTGCCCCCGTGCACCTTGCCAATCCACCCCAGCTAATACGCCAGATCCCCAGCACCACAAGCCTGGCAGTGTGCAAGTAGCCCAGACGGGCCACGCCACCCCACAGTGAATCCCGCACCTAGGAGAGGGCAAGAGAAGGTACACACCAGTCTGAGTGTGGCCCCAGCAGTGGGCTGGAGGCAGACATCATGTCTAAAAGGCAACCAACGGAATGGGAAAAGATATTTGCAAATGACGTATCGGACAAAGAGCTAGTATCCAAAATCTATAAAGAGCTCACCAAACTCCACACCCGAAAAACAAATAGCCCAGTGAAGAAATGGGCAGAAAACATGAATAGACACTTCTCTAAAGAAGACATCCGGATGGCCAATAGGCACATGAAAAGATGCTCAACGTTGCTCCTCATCAGGGAAATACAAATCAAAACCACACTCAGATTTCACCTCATGCCAGTCACAGTGGCCAAAATGAACAAATCAGGAGACTATAGATGCTGGAGAGGATGTGGAGAAACAGGAACCCTCTTGCACTGTTGGTGGGAATGCAAATTGGTGCCGCCACTCTTGGAGACAGTGTGGAGGTTCCACAAAAAATTAGAAATAGACCTACCCTATGGCCCAGCAGTAGCACTGCTAGGAATTTACCCAAGGGATACAGGAGTACTGATGCATAGGGGCACTTGTACCCCAATGTTTATAGCAGCACTTTCAACAATAGCCAAATTATGGAAGGATCCTAGATGTCCATCAACTGATGAATGGATAAAAAAATTGTGGTTTATATACAGAATGGAGTACTACGTGGCAATGAGAAAGAATGAAATATGGCCCTTTGTAGTAACATGGATGGAACTGGAGAGTGTTATGCTAAGTGAAATAAGCCATACAGAGAAAGACAGATACCATATGGTTTCACGCTTATGTGGATACTGAGAAACTTAACAGAGACCCATGGGGGAGGGGAAGGGAAAAAAAAAAGAGGTTAGAGTGGAAGAGAGCCAAAGCATAGGAGACTCTTAAAAACTGAGAACAAACTGAGGGTTGATGGGGGGTGGGAGGGAGGGGGGGGTGGGAGGGAGGGGAGGGTGGGTGATGGGTATTGAGGAGGCACCTTTTGGGATGAGCACTGGGTGTTGTATGGAAATCAATTTGACAATAAACTTCATATATTGAAAAAAATTAGAAAAATAAAAAAGAACTACCATTCTGGCTTAATGTGGGGATTAGGGAGCATTGAGGGGGTTGGCTGAGGTACATTGTCTGGATCTTCCAGAAGGTTGGATGCAAATAGGACTAAAATTGATGGCACTAAAATTAGGAATGAGGGTCCTAGGATATCTTTCACTGTGTGGTACAGGAGGATTAGAAATTTATCCATGTCAGATGAGAGTCCTGATGGATTATTGGATCCTGTTTCATGAAGAAATAATAGATGAATAATCACTAGGGCTGAGATAATGAATGGGAGGATAAAGTCCTAAAAGGTAAAGAATCTGACAAATAGCCATTGTGAACTGAAAGTCCCCTTCACATTCATTCCACCAGGCTAGTGCTGATGAGAGCCATAGCTGAAAGATTTAAAAGGACTGTTGAGCCTCAGAAGGATATTTGGCCTCATGATAGGACAAATCCTATGAAAGCTGTGGCTATTGCCATGAATAATAGAATGATTCTCATAATTCATGTTTCTAGGAAGATATAAGCTCCAAAGTATAGGCCACATTCTACACGAATGAATAAACAGATAAAAAAAATATAGTAGCTCTATTGGTGTGGAGATACTAGATAATTCATCCATAATTTACATCTTTGCAGATATAAGTTTTAGATAAAAGGCAGTTATTATGCCTGATATATAATGTGTAGTTAGGAATAGTCTGTTGGCATTCATAAAATTAAGCAGGTTCCTAAAAGGGTGCCAAAATATCATCATGATGAGATGCTTAGGGATGGTAAATGAGATAATTTAATAATCTGGATTAGTGGGTAGGATTGTTGGATGTTGGTCATTTAATGTTCTTAGAGTTGAAATACAGTGGTGATTTTTAATTCAGTGGTCATGGTTAAAAATCCATGTGAGAATAATAATGACCTATATTGTATTTTAAGAACTACTTTTGTGATTACTTTTATAGGTTTTTCTTTAAAACCTTCACCTATGTATGGTGGGTTAGGGTTAATTGTTTAAATGGTAGATTGGTTGTGGTATTGTAACACATTTTGGTGGATCTTTTTTAGACTTAATTTTTGTTTGTGTTTTCATTTAATTGGGGGAGATATTGGTGGTTTTTTTATTATAGAAGGCTATGGCCACTGAGCAATGCCCTGAGGTTTGGGTTTGTATTATAATTGTCTTGGGGATGTTTCTTTCAGGGTTGTTGGGAAAAGTTATGGTAGTTTCAGGTCTTAAAAAATGAGGTGTATGTTTTGTTTTAGTTTATTGGTTAGGGGACTGAGTAATCTGTGTCACTGGGGATTCTGGGTGTGTTTATTTTTATTTATTTTTAGTGAAGAGGCTATAGAGATCATTGCATTATATAGTTGTGGTACTTGACTAGTAGCTGTGATTGGTTGATTGTTGCTAATTGGTGATTGGTGTTCTGGCTGTTCTAGAAGTTACTCATGGAAATTTAAGTAGGGATAGGTTTAAGACTAATGTGATGAGAAACATATAATTTAGTTTCTGACCAAAAAGGTCTAATTGGTGTGGAAATCTTTGTTTGCAAATGGGAAATGGATTTTGGTAATACATTTTGTAGTCAAGTCTAGTAGTAATGATATTGGATTTTTTGACTTGCCAATAAATTTCGTGAATGGTGAGAAGCAGCATATACCAGTTGGAAAATAGCTGAGAAGATTTGGGAATTGGGATATGTATGAAGGATGATCAAAGTTTAGAATTTATGTTGTAAATTTCAGTTAAAGTGTCAGAATAAAACTTAAGATAGTCATGGCAAGGACTGTTAATTTTAGATAGTAAGTAAGGCAGGATTATTTGTGGGATAGTTGGAGTATTCTTGGAAATTAAGAATCTTGCCAAGATACTCCTGATTAAAAGATATTTAATAGAATTGATTAGGAAGGGGTTGTTTTCACTAATTACAATTAAAGTAGAATAATGGGACTGTCCTAGGAGTGTGAAGAAAATAATTTGGGTGCTATAGACAGCTATTAGGGAAGTGGCAATGAGTAATTAGTAGGGCTCAGGCGCATTGGTATACAATGTGTCGACGGTGTGATAATTAAGTCTTGGGAATAAAATCCCGTGAGGAAGGGTAGTCCTGTTAATGCTTAGCTTGCAATGATGAGTGAGGTCGTGGTGAAAGTTGGTGTTTTAAATTGTCCTTCTATTTTCAGATGTCTTGTTCATTGTTTATATGTTCCAGATCCATTATTTATAATCTAGACAGTTTGGCTTTGAAGAATGCAGATGTGGAGAAATATTAAATGTGGTTGACTAATACCAATAGTTACTATTATGTCTAATTGCTCTGAAGTGGAGAAAGCAATAATTTTTAAAATATCATTTTGGGTAAGAGCAAAGATTGTCGTGTATAATGTAGTGATAACTCCTAGCAAAAGTTGTTAATGTTTGGTTTTATTTTCTATCAGTGAGTGAAAATGTATTAGTAGGAAGACACCTGCTACAACTATGGTACTTGAATGAGACTGGGGTCGGGCTTTCTATGCCTAGGGAAGTCATGGGTGAAGGTCATATGGGCAAAGTTGCCAGTTGTGTCTAAAAGAAGTCTGATTAAAGCAGGATTATGATTGAGGTTGAGTATAAAAATTTGAGAATCTCAAGAGTTTATGGTAAATAGGAAGCTTGCTATTAATACAGTGACTCTACTGCCTCCTGTGTGGTTTGTAGAATTACTTGGAGGGTGGCAATGTTAAATCTGCTTGTCTGTGTCTTCACCCAAACGGTAGGAATGATGTAATTCCCATTCCCTCTCATCCAAGTTGAAGAAGGTTGTTGGTGATAACTAAAATTAGTATAGTAATAAGGAATATAAATATTTGAAAAATTAGTTACTGTTGGGATCTAAGTATATATATCATACTGAGAATTCAGTAATTGACCATGTAATGAAATGTGCTACTGGTAAAAATATTATTGAGAAATAGTCAAATCTAAAGCTAAGGGAAAGTTTTAAGATTTGAGTGGTAATTAAGTATCAGTTTAAAACAATTCTCTTGGTCTGAATAAATTAATATTGTTGGGATTAGACTGGGGATGAAGGCATAGGAGAGAATATTTTTTACACAGTGTGGATATAGATCACTTTTGTACATGTTAAAGGTGGTTATTATAATTGGTAATGTTACCATAAATAGTGAAATTAGTATGGAAATGATGTATAGATTTATTACTTTTATTTGGACTTGTACCAATTTTTTGGTTCCTAAGATAAATGGGTTGGTTCTATCATTTTTATTTTTAAAAAAAATTTTTTTTTTCAACGTTTTTTATTTATTTTTGGGACAGAGAGAGACAAAGCATGAACGGGGCAGGGGCAGAGAGAGAGGGAGACACAGAATCAGAAACAGGCTCCAGGCTCCGAGCCATCAGCCCAGAGCCTGACACGGGGCTCGAACTCACGGACCGCGAGATCGTGACCTGGCTGAAGTCGGACGCTTAACTAACTGCGCCATCCAGGCGCCCCGGTTCTATCATTTTTAAAAGTTTGAAAAAGCCATATTATATATGGAGGCATGAATTAGCAGTCCTTTCATATTTTCTTGGTGAATAGGAAGTTGAGTTTTTATTATGTTCACATTCTGTTTTTATTAAACTATATATTTTTTTTAACGTTTATTTTATTTTTGAGACAGAGAGACAGAGCATGAACGGGGGAGGGTCAGAGAGAGGGAGACACAGAATCTGAAACAGGCTCCAGGCTCTGAGCTGTCAGCACGGAGCCCGACGCGGGGCTCGAACTCACGGACCGCGAGATCATGACCTGAGCCGAAGTCGGCCGCCCAACCGACCGAGCCACCCAGGCGCCCCTATTAAACTATATTTATAGTAGATGCGTCCCCAAATAATTTAAAGGATAAGTGTTATATTTGGGATATTTACATGAAAGTAAGATTTCATTTGAGCTGCATATTTCTTACTTTCTCTTCTGAGGACATGATATCTACAGCTCTGAGATTTCAAACCGAGGCCTATTTCTTCAAGTAGATAACCATGCAATAAACACTTATATTTTTATATTATTTATTGCAAGATAAAGTTTCTCTGTAATCTTTTATCCTAATATTTAAAGAAGGGATAGTTGTGTGGACAGTGGGAGGAAGGCTTTATCTTTTTTTTTTTTTAGCTAAAGTGCTATTGTAATTGTTATAGGCATGTTTTCCAGTATGTAAGGTATTGAAATTTTTCTGAGTTTCAGACACAGGAAGAACCCTATGTTTCCTTTCTTACAGATTGAGTTTAGAGTGCGTGTTTTCTCAAATGATTCACTACCTTGTAGCTTGTTGATTGTGTTTGTGTGTCTGGGCAATAGTCTCCATCTCCACAAATGTAGTGATTCATAGCCAATTTCACTTTTCCCTCTGATAACATTCCCCAAGTTCCTATTTCAACAGATTTAAAGGATGTTTACTGATGTTCTTCAAGTTACCGGTTTCCTTGAATGTTGTACATTTGACTTTTGCACACTTCCTACTCTTAACTGAAACTTCTTTTGGTTCCAGTTTGACTTCATACTGGCTCATGCAAGATGGCAATAACTATGGAATCAATTTTTTAGTTTTGGTGGTATTGGTTAGATTTTATTGATTATTGCATCTTGACTTTGTTTTATGAAAGTGAGAGGAAAATGGAAATGATAATCTAGTAGCTAATATTGATGAAGTATGATTGAAATACAGAAGGAAGACCTGTGGAATGATGAACGTGGTGGATTTTAGCCTCAACCTTATTCTGTTATGAAGACACATGAAACTGAAGAAGGTATTTGAAATGCTGGCTATCTATCATGAAAGACTGTGCCCAAAATGATAGATCTCTGTGGCACAGAGTCCTTCCTACCTACCTCTAACCATGCAGTTTTTTTAGACATTTGTACTTTTGATTTGTGCATTTTCATGAAAAAACACCTAGAATGGAGTTCAACTCCTAATTTCTATTGAATTTAGTGGACTGTTGCCCAATAACCTGTCTGTAAGGAAAAGCCTTAGAATTGTGCAGAACAACTCAATGGGTATTCAGCAACAACTATGTGTCCAAAACCATGATCTCCGGGCTCCGAAGTATGAATAGCAAGGTTGAGAGTGGCCAGGTAGTTTACTGGTCAGTTTAGATTAAGGATCTCTCTTTCAAAGCTGTCACTTCAGTACTGTTTGTCACCATTCCACACTACCTTTCTCTAGTGAGGATGCTATAATAAGAACAAAATATTTCCTTTAGTGAAACAAATGTTATCATTTTCTACCATAATCTTTCCATAGTACCTGGGTAAAGGAAACCATGAGAAATATTTTTATCAAGGTAACAAACTAACTTCATAGGTCACTATAAATTTTACCTATCAAAGTGACATAGGGTTATCATAAAGAAAATTCAGGCCCTATACAAAATTATAAATTAACAAATTATCCAAAATCCCACAGGTATTAATATTTGTTCCATATCCTTCCAGACATATCTTTGTATGTATTTGTATAAAAACATAGAGATGTATAGAGATAGATAAATAAACTTTAATTGTATTTGTTTACTTTAATTTTGCAAAGGAAAAAATAGCATTTGAAATGGAAAAATTAATAAAACTTACATATGTTTTCCTTCAAGAAAAGGTTACTTTAGGGGTGCCTGGGTGGCTCAATTGGTTAAGCCTCAGATTTTGGCTCAGGTCATGATCTCCCAGTTCTTGGATTCAAGCCCCTCGTCAGTCTCAGTGCTAACAACTCAGAGCCTTGAACCTGCTTCAGATTCTGTGTCTCCCTCTCTCTTTGCCCCTCCCCCGCTCACACTCTGTCTCTGTCTCTCTCAAAAATAAATGAACATTAAAAAAAAAAGATTACTGTAAGTTTCCTAAATGAATAAGAGAAGAATATGAAGTGGTTACTATCACTGTGATTTTTTAAAATACATCTTTCAGTTTTAGCTAGCATCAGTATATTCCTGAGCCTGAAGGAAAAGTGATTAGCATTCTTAACCTTTCCTTACTTCCCCAGCCTGTATTTTTCAGTATTTGTTAGTTAGAACATTTTCAACTGTTACTATAAAATGTACCATCTCTTCTGCAAACAACATTCCCCAGATGTTCAGTCATAGCCAAGCAGTTAGTAGATTTAATGTCCACTGCTAGTCCTATACTGACCCCTTTGTCTTCATTATAGATCGCCTGGTTTGCTGCATTTTATCAAGCTTTTTCCCCTAGAATTCATGGATACTGTATTTTGGAATTCTAGAGTGTTTGATGCGTCTTTCTGCTATCACTGTATTTGTCAAGTTGAATGGGTAGAATATTCCTGGGTGAGACTGTTTTCTCCTTTGAGAAGTTTATGTCCATAACTTCCTTATGTTCTGTTCTTGAATGTGGTTGTAGAAAAATCTGAGGCCAATTTCCCTTCTTGCTAGTGATTTGCTTTCCTTGCTTGTACAATGAAAGAATCTTGTCCTTTATTCATGAAGTTGGAAAACTTACCTGTACATACCTGTGTTGCTCATTACCTGTGTGTGCGTATCATATACATATACATATACATATACATATACATATACATACATACATATATTTATATACATATGTATATTTTCTGTTGTATCACATACTCTTTTGATGTGTTTACTACAGTCTTCATTTTAGGGATATTTTCCTGTAAATGTACAAACCTAGGTCTTTTCTCCCCATTTACATTCTCTTTAATTGCTTTCAACTTTGTCTTTTTTCTCTTCATATATTATGTTCATCGCAGCCTTTTATCCATAACAACGATTACGTTTTCATACTTGCTGATCTTAAAAACATTTTTTTCTGATTTATTCTGTAATGGAGTTACTCTGAACATTTCCTTAGCTTTGCTATCTGTTTAGTGTAATTCCATCATAAGTCACCTTTGTCTTCTTAAATTTCATAAACCTGTTTTTGAAATCTTATTTTTTTTAAAGTTCTAGAATTTTAAACCCTTACTGAAATATGTTTCTTTTTCTTGGGCTATATCTTTCCTCCAAATTGAGCTTTCCATCTGTATTTTTTGCACTTAATATTTCTCTTCCTTCTCCCTTTCCTTATCTCCCTTTTCTCTACTTCTCCTCATTCTTATTTTCTTATATTTCTCCTATTTTCCTTCCTCCCTCCCTCCCTCACCAACCCCAACCAAACTTCATTTTTCATCTCTACGATTAGATCTTGTGTGGTTGTCGTATTATATCTTATCAAACTTTACCAAGAACATCTCCAGATCCTCAGTTTTACCTGACAGTCTGACTAAATTTTCCTTAAATGCTTTTTTAAAAACTTTTTTAAGGATCAATTTGTCTTTGGCTCTTTGAGTGCTACGTCTGTTCCTGTCTCCTTTTCACACAAAAGAGGGGAAGAAAACCCTTATTGGATTCCACATAGCTAACACTACTTTTGCTAATTGGCAGTTGACCTACTTTCCTCAAATATTGTGTGTGTTTCTCTCCAAGCTGAAGATAAGTTCAAGGCAAAACCAGGAATAGTCTTAAGGGCAATCAAGCTAGAAAAGTATGAACAACTTTTGCCAAGGAGTTAATCAACTTAGTGTGGCTGGTAGATAATAAGATGAGATGTAAAAACCATGCTTTCTTACACGCATCTAAACAAAATGTGTTGCTATCACATTAATTATGCACTTGTATTCCTCAGGGAGCAGGGATGTCAAGAGAGTGTATTTGAATTAGTAATAACCATTTACAAGCCACTTGACCCCTTCTTCATAAAGTTAACTACGTATTTAGATGTCAAATATAATCCCTTCCATTTTGTGGACTCAAAAGTCAGTTTGCTTCGCTAGGCTATTAGTTCTGGCACAATCAGTGCTGCTGATTTGATGCTATTGCTTTGCCTTTCCCCTCCCAAAGAGCTAAATGATTAGTTGTCACAATGATCTATTTTCTGTTACTTTTCTAAATCATCACAGAAATACCTTTTGCCAAATATTTAGGCATTACAGAATTTACTGTATTTACAGAGATAGTCTCTTAACAGTAAAATGCGTACATCAGCAAACTATTTATCAGATGTGCTTGAAAAAAGTCTAGTCTAGCTATAGTCAGATTTAAGGAGATAACTCAGTAGACCTTAATGTAAAAGAGGAAGTTAAGTAACAGTAAAGAAAAATCTGAGTGTGAAGGTTGGAAAAGAAAACTAAATCTAAAAATTAAATAATGTGTGATATTTGTGGAATCTCTTTTCTCATTCCTAGAGGAAGCGCTCTTGTGCTTGGAATTTTAAAATGGCCTTTCGACACACAGAGCTATCATGGAAGTAATCCCGAAAATTTTTGGTAGAAAGGAAAATGGCACAATTATGTTCATGTTCACTGCTTTATTAGTGAAATTAATAAATGACAATAAATCTAAAAAGAGATTACGTGCACTAAAGCAGCTTGTCAAATAGAGCAGCAGATTTTTTTTTTGGAAAAGAAGCAATTTTATCATCAGAATTTTTTTTTAATAAAAACATATTTTAAGATCTCTTGTTGCATTTGGAAATAGGGGAACCTTTTCCACATTCACTCCATGAGAGCCTGTTGAAATCTAATTCATACTGAGTACTGATCATCCCTCATACTGCACTGAACTGGTAGAGTGTATTCCCAGCCACAGTGCATCTTCCATTTAACACACTCCAAAACTGAATCTTTCTTCATTACTTAGTAGGATTACTTATAATTGCAGAGGGGCTCTCAGTCATTTTATGGAGAGCTGAAGAAGAAACCATTCATCTAATTAAATTAAGCAAAATATGCAGTGGCAAGAAAATGAGAAGAATTAAACCGAAAATGGATAGAATATTTTATTAATGCTGTGCATGCACTCTGGGTTGAGGTCACTTTATAAATGACACACTTATGGAGCAAGACATCATAAGTATGGGAAAACAGAATAATTGATTGCTTGAACACAGCTTTCTTTGGTACACATCCATGCCTTTGGGCTAAAAAGTAAAATTTTCTAGGGAAGGCTGGATCTTCAAGTGAAAGCAACATCTGGATCATTTAGCGCATAAGATATCACATTCTGTGCATGGAATTCTAGGAGTCTGTTGAGGGTCATGACTGGACTCTATAGCCTAAGTTTGAGCAGTCAGTCTTGAACAGTCCCTTTCTTGTGATTGCTGTGATCTGCCTTCAGTGGTAAGGTGTTGTGCAACTTTCTTTAATTCTTACAAACCTAAAAATGAAGTGAAGTTATTATTTGTTTATTTTTTATTATTTTTAAAAATGTTTATTTATTTTGGAGAGAGAGAAACACAGAATGTGAGCAGGGGAGGGGCAAAGAGAGAGGGAGACACAGAATCCAAAGCAGACTCTAGGTTCTGTGCTGTCAGCACTGAGCCCGACATGGGGCTCAAACCCACAGACCACGAGATCATGATCTGAGCCGAAGTCGGACACTTAACCAACTGAGCCACCCAGGTGCCCCAAAAATGAGGCTTTTTAACCAGTCTATTTTCTTAAAGGCACAAATGGAATGAGTATTTCTTTGACTTGTTTATTTCACATATGCTTATTGACATCTACTATGTACTAAGTACTGTGCTGGGGACTAGGGGCACACACGTGAAGATTTGCTCTCCAGTTGCTCACAGTCTGTAAGGATACCTAAATTCTGGATTGCAAATTATGTGACAGAGGCAAACTTAAGGCCTACAAGAGTGCAAAGGAACCTCATGGAACCAGCTTCAACCTGGACTGCTGCTCTGGTCTTCTTAGTCGAGGCCAAATGATTATGCAGTAATTTGACTTTATTTTCTACTCTTGTTTCTTGAATAAAACTTAGTTTAACCCCATTTTTGTGGAATAGCCTCTTCAAGGCTAAATTGAAGTCACCAGGGAGTGTAAGACTGCATACTCTAGACAGATAAAATGCATAATATGAGAAGTCCAATATTATAAGTCAGGAATGCGTGTGAAGATACCTGCCCTGCCTCAGTGCTGATGCAGATGTTCCATTCTTTTTTTCTACTTATTTTACAAGCAATCAGAATGGCATATTTAACTGAGTTCATATTTTTCAGTTAAATAGAAGCTAGTTTAATCCTAAGCATAATTGAATAACCGTATTAGATTTGCCTTGTTTTTCCAGTAAAAAAGAAACTGCAAATGAGAGAGAATATAAGGTAATTCTTTTTTTTAAGAAGGATGGTTTTGTTTTTTTTTTACTTGAAGTTTAACATATAAGAGTAGACTTTATCCCAAAGTTAAAGTAACCATTGGAATGTGCAGTTACAAGTAGTTACAACATGGTGGGTGATTTTGAAATGTCTAGCTATATTATAATCAAACAACTAAGACATACTGCAAGCATCATGGGAATAAATACGCATATCTAAGAAGCTGTAAGGTAATTCATATTAAGCATTGGTCAGTAAGACACAAGGAAATGTGATCTTTGAGGGAAGGCAAATGTTAAATAACATAATATTTGCTTGTGCTCTGCTTGGGGGCATCACTAGACATGTGCTGTCCAATGTGGTACCCACCAGCCACCTGTGATAATTAAAGAAAATTAAAAACATGAATCCAGTTCTGCAGTCAAACAAGTCACACACAGTCCTAGTGCTCAATAGTCACATATGGCTAGTGGTTTCCATATTGAATAACATCACAAAGTTCTTTCTGGCAGTGCTTTTCTAGCCATTGGTACAGGGAGTTGGAGTCTAAGCAGAGCACAGGGAGCACTTGGAGGAAAGTTCAAAGGTGAAGAGTTCTAGAGTAGAGAAGCAGCTGGCATTTGTGGGGCCTTGTACAGAGAGAAGAGAACTGTGTAGAGAAGGATCCTAAGACCTCTGCAGGGGAGAGAACTGCTTGAGTAATGAGCTGTGGGGAACGTAGATTGTGCAAGATGCCATAAAGAGTGGTGTGTGTCTGTGATCTGAACAGAGACTACAGATTCCTACAATGCTGGGTGACCTTAGAGCTATGTCTCAGCCAGAGTGATCTTGCTGAGAACCTCAGGCATTCAATTCAGGCTGTAGAAATTCCCCACTTTGAGAATAAGGACGACTGCCTAGAGTAGGGTCTATGCTTTCATGATAAAGGGACAAAATCAATATGGATCCATTTAATAAAGAATAAAAATGCCTGACATGCTAAAACTTTGTAGGTGTGAAGGGTAGTGGTATTTGCCACTCAGTTTGAACAGCATCAACATGTAAGATGGATGGACAGATGAATATAATATATATACATAATATATAATCAAATGAATATAGCAGAGTGCTGACAATTATGAACATAGGCGGTGGCTTATGGATTTTCATTGTACAGTTCTTTCAAGCTTTATGTTTGAAAATTCCCATCATAAAATGCTGAGGAAAACCGAAAACAATGTTGAAAGAATAGGAAAGATTTGTTGATACTATAACTGTATCAGACTAAAATACAATATCCTTTAAATGAAGACGGTATAATCCAGATGCCCCCAATGTATTATTCGTATTATTTAAGTATACTCTAAAAATTAAGAATGTGAAGCAGGAAAACAGAACACAAAATATGAAACAAGAAAAATCATCATCAATATAAATAGACCAGCTGGAGAAATTAGAAGACTAGGAATTTAAAACATTGTAAGTATGTTTAAGGAATTCAGGGAGAAGAAACTAGAAAAAGTGTCCATCAATAGGGGAATGAATAAACAAGTTGTGGTATATTAATATAATGAAATACTACTACCTGTAACAAAAAGGATAAACTATTGATAGGCATGACACCATTAGTGAGTCTCAAGACCATGTTGACAGGAATAAATCATTTAAAAAGGAGTACATAATGTATGAACTCATTTATACTAAATTCACGGACAGGGAAACTAAGCCATTGTGATAGGTATCAAAATAATGATTATCTTTGTAGGGTGGAGATTGATGGCAGAGGGCTATGAAGAAACTTTCTGGGATGATGGAAAAATATTCTATATCTTCACTGCAGTATTATGGTTATGTGTTTGTCAACAAATTGTGAACGTAATATCTGATTGTCATATGTATACACATTTTATCACAGTGGGATAAAACAAAAGCGCATGCATGCATACGTTGTCAGGTAGAGAATTGGCTTGGTTTATTAAGATATTTTCAACCTTCACATTCAAACGCAATGGTAGTTTCCTTGTTTAATAATTCCAGTCAAGCACTATGTTATAACTGACAAAGTGAGCTATGTAGGGAGATTCATATTGGTTGGCATAATAGTAATTATAACATTACTCTGCCCTTACTATGGAAAGTACTAGTAATGTTAAATGAGTTATCTCATTTAATCCCTCATGACAACTTTATAAAACTCTCATTTTACAGATTCAGAGATTGAGGTAGAGGTAAATTATGTTGCTCAACCTCACATAGTGATAAGCAGTGGAGCCAAAGTGAAATCCCAAATTTTCTGATCTTCAAATTTATACCCCTAACCTAATAATTTCACACTTTATAGAGAGTTACATTTAGCCCTCTACTAAGGCTAGATTTATTTTGATGTATGGAGTGAAATAAGGAGACTTTATATTCTTCAGATAAGGGAACTAGATTCATCATCCAAATTTTACATCACATTAATTTCATACCTGCTGAGGACTCCAGGTGACTTTCTTCTTTGACATCTATGTAGCAGGACTAAAACTAGTATCTAAACTGAGAGAAAATAGCATAATAAAAATTCAGTTAAAGATTGATTATAGTGATAATAGTGATATAAAACAATATCCATAATAGCAGTAGGCTTTTAGAGGAAAGTAAGCATATACATTTACTCAGTGGCTATGTTTCTGTTGCTAAGAGCTATCGCAAGGTAATAAGATCTGTACATCTTATTAATCGATTCAACCAGATTAAATTACAGTCAAATTGTTATTTTTAAATTAATTGGGGGTCAATTTTCTTTCAATATTGCAATATTTAGAAAAGATAAGGTCTGCACTACTGCTCTGACATTTCCCCTCCATTTTCTCTGAAAAAAAGTTATTATACTTATAAATTGGAATATCTTTGTGTAAAAAATGAGTCTCATTTTCTTCTAAGATCTGATGGAAAGTAAACATTTCTAACGACAGTCTTCAAGCTCTTTGAGATTTAGTTTATCTAGAAAATGTTTTAAGAACATGTAGCTGGTGAAATAAAACCCAAAACCAACAGAAGACAGGAAATAATAAAGATTAGAGCAGAAATTAATGCTATCGAAACCAAAAAAACAAAAAAACAAAAAAAAACAAAAACAAAAACAAAAACAAAAAAACAGTAGAACAGATCAATGAAACCAGAAGCTGGTTCTTTGAAAGAATTAACAAAATTGATAAGCCACTAGCCAGTTTGATCAAGAAGAAAAAGGAAAGGACCCACATAAGTAAAGTCAAGAATGAAAGAGGAGAGATCACAACCAACACAGCAGAAATAAAAACAATAATAAGAGAATATTATGAGCAATTATATGCCAATAAAATGGGCAATCTGGAAGAAATGGACAAATTCCTAGAAACATATACACTACCAAAACTGAAACAGGAAGAAATAGAAAATTTGAACAGACCCATAACCAGTAAGGAAATCGAATTAGTAATAAAAAATCTGCCAAAAAACCAAGAGTCCAGGGCCAGATGGCTTTCCAGGGGAATTCTACCAAACATTTAAGGAAGAGTTAACACCTATTCTCTTGAAGCTGTTCCAAAAAATAGAAATGGAAGAAAAACTTCCAAACTCTTTCTATGAAGCCAGCATTACCTTGATTCCAAAACCAGACAGAGACTACACTAAAAAGGAGAACTATAGACCAATTTCCCTGATGAATATGGATGCAAAAATCCTCAACAAGATATTAGCCAACTGGCTCCAACAATACATTGAAAAAATTATTCACCACGACCAAGCGGGATTTATACCTGGGATGCAAGGCTGGTTCAACATCCGCAAAACAATTAAGATGATTCATCACATCAATAAAAGAAAGGACAAGAACCATATGATCCTCTCAACAGATGCAAAGAAAGCATTTCACAAAATACAGCATCCTTTCTTGATAAAAAAACCCTCAAGAAAGTAGGAATAGAAGGAGCATACCTCGAGATCATAAAAGCCATATATGAACGACCCAGTGCTCATATCATCCTCAATGGGGAAAAACTGAGAGCTTTCCCCCTAAGGTCAGGAACAAGACAGGGATGTCCACTCTTGCCACTGTTATTCAGCATAGTATTGGAGGTCTTAGCCTCTGCAATCAGACAACACAAAGAAATAAAAGGCATCTAAATCGGCCAGGAGGAGGTCAAACTTTCACTCTTCACACATGACATGATACTCTATATGGAAAACCCAAAAGATTCCACCAAAAAAATGCTAGAATTCATTGATGAATTCAGCAAAGCTGCAGGATATAAAATCAATGCACAGAAATCGTTTGCATTCCTATACACCAACAATGAAGTGACAGAAAGAGAAATCAAGGAATCGATCCCATTTACAGTTGCACAAAAAACCATAAAATACCTAGGAATAAATCTAACCAAAGAAGTGAAAAATCTATAGTGAAAACTATAGAAAACTTATGAAAGAAATTGAAGAAGACACAGAAAAAATGGAAAAACATTCTGTGCTTCTGGATAGGAAGAACAAATATTGTTAAAATGTCAATACTACCCAAAGCAATCTGCATATTCAACACAATCCCTATCAAAGCAACACCAGCATTCTTCACACAGCTAGAACAAATAATCCTAAAATTTGTATGGAACCAGAAAAGACCCCGAATAGCCAAAGCAATCTAGAAAAAGAAAACCAAAGCAGGAGGCATCACAATCCCAGACTTCAAGCTATACTACAAAGCTGTAATCATCAAGACAGTATGGTAGTGGCACAAGAACAGACACTCAGATCAATGGAACAGAATAGAGAACCCAGAAATGGACCCACAAATATATGGCCAACTAATCTTTGACAAAGCAGGAAAGAATATCCAATGGAATAAAGACAGTCTCTTCAGCAAGTGGTGCTGGGAAAACTGGACAGCAACATGCAGAAGAATGAACTTGGACCACTTTCTTTCACCATACACAAAAATAAACTCAAAATGGATGAAAGACCTCAATGTAGGACAGAAAGCCATCAAAGTCCTCGAGGAAAAGCAGGCAAAAACCTCTTTGATCTTGCCCGCAGCAACTTCTTACTCAACACATCTCCAGAGGCAAGGGAAACAAAAGCAAAAATGAACTACTGGGACCTCATCAAAATAAAAAGCTTCTGCACAGCAAAGGAAACAATCAGCAAAACTAAAAGGCAACTGACAGAAAGGGAGAAGATATTTGTAAATGACGTATCAGATAAAGGATTAGTATCCAAAATCTATAAAGAACTTATCAAACTCAACACCCAAAAAACAAATAATCCAGTGAAGAAATGGGCGAAAGATATGAATAGACACTTCTCCAAAGAAGACTTTCAGATGGCCAACCAACACATGAAAAAATGCTCAACATCACTTTTCATCAGGGAAATACAAATCAAAACCACAATGAAATACCACCTTCCACCTGTCAGAATGGCTAACATTAACAACTCAGGCAACAACAGATGTTGGCAAGGATGCGGTGAAAGAGGATCTCTTTCACATTGTTGGTGGCAGTGCAAGCTGGTGCAGCCACTCTGGAAACAGTATGGAGGTTCCTGGAAAAACTAAAAATAGAACTACCCTATGACCCAGCAATTGCACTACTAGGCATTTATCCACGGGGTACAGGTGTACTATTTCAAAGGGACGAATTCACCCCATGTTTATAGCAGCACTATATGTGATGTAGTTGATGGTGAAGAATTTGTTACCATATATTAAAATATGCTATGACATTGTGTTCCCACTAAGGAAGCAGAGGGAATACAGTGTCTAAGGATGTAAAATTCACCCTGGAAAGACAGGGTGTTACAAACATGTTATAATTTGTGCCCCCAAAAATCTAATGTCAACTTCTGTATTTTCTCATGTGCCAAGTGTCAAATTATTGGCTTGGGTTTCAAAGCTCATTGTACTTTACTCCTATTCCTCTATGTATTGACCTTAATTTTTCCTGTACACCGCCCCCCCCCCCCAAAAAAAGACTAGGCTACCCACCATTCTGTTCAAACCCAATGTTTTCCCCAGGTTTCTTGTATTTGTTCGTTTATTTATTCAAAATGTATGGACTTATTCATCAAAGCATCTGATTTAATCCAACTCTACTAAGCACTCTGGATAAAAATGGTAAAAAAGATAAAACCTGCTTTTTTATTTCTGTGCAGCTTACACTGTTAAGACTGAAAAGAGATAGTCAATAATTATATGCAGCGATGCTACAAAGAAGAAATACAGGATATAAGGAGTAGATGCACCAGAGAGAATTAGCATAGTATCAGGACCAGCTGTATAATTTGCAGGGTCCCTTACAAAATGAAAATGCAGGGCAACTTCAAATTAAGACTTGAAGGTTGTGACAGCAGAGCAAGCACAGGACTCTGCAGAGGCCACATGCCCTTGAAAACAGTTTTGCATACTATGGAGGACAAGGGAAGGATTTGTTAAGGAGTGTAATTTTACTGGAGATCTGAAGGATGGGTGTGTGTTAGGTAAGCAACTTCAGACTTGCATTTTCATTTGCTATTCCCCTTTGGGCCTAATACTGTTAATTCCTCAAGATTTATCAGCCTTCTGTGTTAATACCAAGAGATAATGCAGCTTTTTCAGTCTTGGTTAGGGTGTTGGTGAAAGAGGGATACAGATGTGTATTGCCAGGTCAGTTTCATCTCCATCTGAATAAGAAGGAAAAAAAAAAGTCCCAATTTTTATGACTCACAAGTTTTAACAATCAAAATTTGTAAATCTCAGTCATTCTTTCTTAACTACTTATAGGAGTATACAGGCCTTGGAGTTTGTAGTCTTGGATCTACCATTACAAAGGTGCTCTTGGATGGAAGCTTTCTAGTCTGGGAAAAATATAGTTAAGATGCCTTTTAGTTTGACGGTTTTAAACTACCAATAATAATACTTCCTAATTTTCTTTAGTAAAAAACACAATACATTTTATCTCAGTCCGCTTTTTTGGAACATAAAGTCACAGTGTTGGCTGAATTGCTGACAGCATAACAGCAATAGCTGCTAAAGACCACCTTCAACAGGCAATCTCTTTTCTTAAACAACCATATTAAATCCCTAAGGTGACCAGTGCTATTCCATTCTTCTGTTAGTTAAAGGTCACCTCTACTAGGAACCAATTTTTGTACCTCCCTGGGGTAGACCCTTAAGACTACATTCATTGTCTATATTAACTTCTCTACTGCATCTGCTAAATATCAAAGTAATTAAAGACTTGTATAGACACTGAGTCACTTTATTCTCAAGAGACTTTTTTTGAGACCAGGAAACATCAAACAGCATAGTCTCAGAAAGGTGAAACTACAATACATTCAGATTTCTGAAAACTTTCTGCCTTATAAAATTATCCAAATGCATTATTACACTTAAATACCTTCGGTAATGGAAAATTTGTCTTGATAGAGAAGACCTGGACAGTTAAGGCTATGTCGGGATAAAAAAAAAAAAAACAAAAAAACGGATGCCTAAATCTCAGATTTAAAACAACAAAAGGTTTATTTCTTTTTAGCGGCCTCCGTGACATTGCTTAGCAGTACAGATGAACACAATCTCTCCTATCAAGTAGCTGTACCATCTAGAACAAGGGAAATCCTTGGTATAGCAGGGACGGTGGGGAAAACATTTGAGGATCACTAAAAATTTCTGACCTGAGAGCGACACACATTGTTTACAAGCCATTGCCTAGAAATAGATATACGGCCCCATCTAAATGCATGGGTTCAGGGAAGTATAATCGTCTATGTGCTCAGAAGAGGTGAACTCTATGGAGTCTTGATCGCATTTCCATACAATAAAATGCTGCTTATCAAAGAGTCTGTCTGAAACTTTTGGTTTTCTTATAAGTTCAAAGTATATTAACATAGGTGAATTCTAGTAGTTTAGATGACCAAAAATACAAATCAGTGCTACCAACTCTTAATATGTTAGCTTTGACTTGAAAGATCATGATGTCTGATTTAGTTGTCATATATGTGTTTGTTTCTATATTGCTGTTATTTCTTATTTTGTTAGCTAAATGTTGATGGATTTCCTGCTGTTTCCAAGAGACCATAATTAAAGCATTATCTCTTTCTTCAAAGAGTTTACAATAATCTTTGAACATCAGTTAGGCCCATAAATAAACATGGTTCTCAAATTCACACATCCTAGAGGAATCAAATTCTCTTTCACCTATATACAAATTGGCTTTTTGATAGCAGGTGTTAAATTAGGAACAAATTATATTTTCTTCACATTATGGCATATGAATACATCATCTCAAGATGAATATTTGCCAAGATATTAGAGGAAATTCAGAGCTCTTGAATGTGAAAATAAGATATTAGCATTATTCATAGGTACCCTGGTAACCTGCAGCCATGAGCAAGTAGGATTGTTATACAGAAGGGCAAAGTTTCACAACTAGATAGAATTCTGCCAATTCTGCGGTATCTAAAGTATGAGGTGCTTTTTGATTAGCAACATAGAACCTGATCTCTTTAGGAAACTAGAATTATGGAACATAAAATGTATAGGGTTTTGGATGTAAAGCTATCTATGCATTATCCACAGTTTTTGAAACCATACACACACCATCAATAATTTGAAAGTGTCTATAGGGGTTAATAATGTACCTCCTCTCTGTTCTTTCATTTTGTATCTTTTGAATACCTACCATGGAGCAGGCACTCTGACAGGAATTCAGTAGATAATGGAAAATAAAACACAATTTCTAACTTTGGGGAACTTTTGGTCTGTTGGAAGAAATAAAACACAGCGTGGTAAATTCTATGCTAGAGCTAATAGAAGCTGCTACAGGAGCTCAGAACAGGAAGTGGAAGTGTGGGTGTATGTGTATGTATTTTGTGTAAGGGATAGTCATGGAATTTATAGAAGTCAGGCAAATTAATGAGACAGGAAGAAAGTGTCCATAAAAAGAAACTCACGAGAAGACCTTGATACATGACGGAGTATGATATGGTCAGAAACGAAGAGAAATTCAGCAAAAACTATAAAAAGTGAATGGGGAGGACTACAAAATGAGAACATGGGGAGAGATAGAGGCAAAAATCCCAAAGGTTTTAAGTCATTTGTAGTTAAATCCAAAAAGCAGTGGCCCTGACGATTACCTGAAAGTGCTGGAGGAGGAGGTTACACAATCAACTGGGTTTTGGAAACCATGTTCTGGGTATGGCAGATTGGAGGACAGCAAGTTAAGAAAAGGAAATCAGTTGATGCACATTTATCCAAGAAGAGAATGATTACCCTGGAGGAGAATAGATGCTGCAGACAGAGAGAGTGAATGAATCAAAGGGTCCTTCGGGAGACAGAATGGGGAGCACTTAGTGACTGATTTCATGCAGGGGTAAGAGGGAAGAAAGGTAGAATTAAAGAAGGCTCCCAGATTCCTAATACCAGCAACTGGGTAATGGTAATGTGATTTACCCATGTGAGGATGATAGAAGTATATTGGGGTATGAGAAAGGGTGGGTAGATATAAGCTTTGTTTATTTTTAAGTTTTGTTTTTAATTCCCTCACCCAATGTTCACAAGTGTACTCCTTAATCCCTATCAGGTATTTCACATCCCACAGCTCTAGTCTGGTAACCTCTATAGTTAACAATCTGTTTCTTTGCCTCTTTTTTCCCCTTTGTTCATTTGTTTTCTTTCTTAAATTGCACATATAAGTGAAATAATATGGTATTTGTCTTTGACTTATTTTACTTAGCATTATACTTTCTGGGCCCATCCATGTGGTTGCAAATGGAAAGATTTCATTCTTTTTCATGGCTGGGTAATGTTCCATTATGTATATATATCAGCTCTTTTTCATCCACTCACCAATCGATGGACACTTGAGCTGTTTCCATCTACTGTAAATAATGCTACTATAAATAATAAGCAGAATAAAGTAAAATAAGCCTTACTGTAAAATAAGGCGACTGTAAATAATGCTGCTATAAACATAGGGCTGCATGTATCCCTTTGAATTAGTGTTTGTGTAGTCTTTGGGTAAATACCCAGTAGTGCAATTGCTGGATTGTAGGGTAGTTCTATTTTTAACTTCTAGAGGAACCTTCATACTGTGGCTATACCAGTTTACATTCCCACCAAGAGTACATAATGTTACCTTTTCTTCATATCCTTGCTAATACCTGTTGTTTCTTGTGTTGTTGATTTTAGCCATCTGATAGGTATGAGGTGACATCTCACTGTGGTTTTGATGTGCACTTCCCTGAAGAGTGATGATGAGCATCTACATGTGTCTCTTGGCCATCTGTACATCTTCTTTGAATAAATGTCTGTTATGTATTCTCTCCATTTTTTTTTATAATTGTTTGTATTTCTGTGATGTTGGTTGTTATTTTTCCTCTCTCATTTGTAATTTTATTTATTTGAGTCCTTTATCTTTTTTTCTTGATATGTCTGGCTAGAAGTTTATAAATTTTACTGATTTTTTTTAATTTTTAAGAAACTGCTCCTGGTTTCATTGATTTTTTTTTTTAATTT
This sequence comes from Neofelis nebulosa, assembly GCF_028018385.1. NCBI lineage: Eukaryota > Metazoa > Chordata > Mammalia > Carnivora > Felidae > Neofelis > Neofelis nebulosa. Next base: position 90,883,188 of record NC_080791.1, read on the forward strand.
CTACATCATTTATTTTTGTTCTAATCTTTATTTCCTTCATTCTGCTGGTTTTAGGTTTGGAGATTGTTTTTTAAAGCTCCTTTAGGTTTAAGGTTAAGTTGTTTGAGATTTTTCTTGCTTCTTGAGGTAGGCCTATATTGCTATAAACTTCTCTCTTAGAACCACTTTTGCTGCATCCCAAAGGTTTGGAACTCTTGTGTTTTCATTTTCCTTTGTTTTATGTACTTTTTTTATTCTTTTATTTCCTGGTTGACCCATTTATTCATTTTTTAGTAGCATGTTATTTAACCTCCATGTATTTGTGGTCTTTCCAGACTTTTTCTTGTGATTGACTTCTAGTCTCATAGCACTGTGATCAGAAAAGAATGCATGGTATGATTTCAATCTTTTTTGAGGCCTGTTTTGTGGCCTAATATGTGATATATTCTGAAGAATGATCCATGTACACTTGAAATAATGTGTATTCTGCTGTTTTAGGATGGACTGTTCTGAATATAACTGTTAAGTCCATCTGGTCCAGTGTGTCATTCAAAGCCATTGTTTCCTTCTTGACTTTCTGTTTATATGATCTATCAATATAAGTGGGGTGTTAAAGTCCCCTTATTATTGGGGCGCCTGGGTGGCGCAGTCGGTTAGGCATCCGACTTCAGCCAGGTCACGATCTCGCGGTCCGTGAGTTCGAGCCCCGCGTCAGGCTCTGGGCTGATGGCTCGGAGCCTGGAGCCTGTTTCCGATTCTGTGTCTCCCTCTCTCTCTGCCCCTCCCCTGTTCATGCTATGTCTCTCTCTGTCCCAAAAATAAAAAAAATAAAAAAAAAAGTCCCCTTATTATTGTTTTATTATTATCAAATAGTTCCTTTGTTATTAACTGTTTTATGTATTTGGGTGCTCTCATGTTGACTGCATAAATATTTACAATTGTTAGTTCTTGTTGGATTGTCCCTTTATTATATAGTGTCTTTGTCTCTTGTTATAGTCTTTGTTTTAGAAAATTTTTTTAATGTTTATTTAGTTTTGAGAGAGACAGAGAGAGACAGAGCACGAGTGGGGAAGGAGCAGAGAGAGAGAGATACACAGAATCCAAAACAGGCTCCAGGCTCTGAGCTGTCAGCACAGAGCCTGACTTGGGGCTCGAACTCACAAACTGTGAGATCATGACCTGAGCTGAAGCCGACTGCTCAACTGACTGAGCCACCCACGCACCCCACAGTCTTTGTTTTAAAGTCTAGTTTGTCTGATATAAATATTGCTACTCCACTTTTCTTTTAACATCCATTTGCATGATAAATGTTTCTCTATCTTTCACTTTCAATCTGCAGGTGTCTTAGGTCTAAAAATAGTCTCTTGTAGGCAGCATAAGATGGGTCTTGTTTTTTTTCCCTCCCTACTGCCACCCTATGTTTTTTAATTGGAGTGTTTACTCCACCTACATTTAAACTAATTATTTATAGATATGTATTTATTGCTGTTGTATTACTTGTTTTGTGGTTGTTTCTGAAGATTTCTCTGATCCTTTCTTGTCTTTCTCCCTTTCATGGTTTGCTGGTTTTCTTTAATGGTATATTTAGATTTCTTTCTCTTTCTTCTTAGCATATTTATTAGTGGTTTTTGATTTGTCGTTACCATTAGGTTTCTTCTGCTTATAGCAGTCTATATTAAATTGATGGTTGTTGTAGGTTTGAACCCATTCTTTACTCCTCTTCCCCTCATGTTTTAGGTATATGGTATCATATTTTACATACTTTTATTGTGTGAGTTCCTTGATTGATATTTTATAAAAATATTCATTTTCACTGCTTTTGTGTTTTCTACCTTTATACTGTCACTTTTGGTCTTTCCTTTCCACTCAGAGTGCTGTTTGATATTTCTTGCAGGGCTGGTTTAGTGGTCATGAACTCATTCTGTTTTTGTTTGTCTGGGAAGCTATTTATCCAGGAAGGCTATCATTCATAATAGAATGAGAGATAGAGTATTCTTGGCTGCAGATTTTTCCCATTCAGTACTTTGAATATATCATGCAGTCCCTTCTGACTTGGAAAGTTTCTGCTAAAAAAAATCCCCTGATAGTTTTATGGGGTTTCCCTTGTATGTACCTATCTTTTCTTTTTTGTCTTGCTGCTTTAAAATTTTTTTCTTTATCACTGTAGTTTGCCATTTTAATTATATGTCTTGGTATGGGTCTGTCTTTGGTGATTTTTGTCAGGGGTTCTCTGTGAATCCTAGATCTGGATATTTGTTTCCTTCCCCACTTTGGAAAGTTTTTAGCTACAATCTCTTCTAATAAATTTTCTGCCCCTTTTGTCTCTTCTTCTGGGACTCCTAAAATGTGAGTTTTTATTAAATTTGCTGGAGTCACTTAGTTCCCTAAATCATTTCTCATTTTGTGTAATTCTTTTTTCTCTCTTTTGTTTAGCTTGATTACTTTCCTTTACTTTGTCTCTAGGTCATTAATTCGTTCCTCTGTTTCTTTCAGTCTATTCATTCTATCAAGTGTGTTTCTCATTTTGTTTATTAAGTCCTTTATTTCTGCTATGTTATTTCTATCATCTCTCTTATGGTCCTCACCCCTGTCTTCTACTCTTTTCAAGTTCAGTGAGTATCTTTATGACAATTACTTTAAATTGTGTATCAAGCATGTTACTTATTTCTGTTTCACTTAGATTTCTGGCTGAGAGCTTGTCCTTTTATTTGGAACCAATTCCTCTGTCTTCTCATTTTGTCTAGTCACTGCCTGCTTCTCTGTGTTCAGAAAGTTAGATTGTTTTTGAGGATAATGCCTTATGAAAAAGATGTCCTGTAGTGCCTTGTAGTATGTAGTACCCCTTATTCCCCAAGGCCTGGCACTTTAGGGAATGTCTCCAATGTGTGCTGTGTATGTTCTCCTGTTGTGTCCTGGCCACTTCATCCTTCAGGCCAGTCATCTGCAGACGCTCTCTTTGCCTGTTGTGGGAGGTGCTTGGTCCCTGTCCTGAATGTTGTGAATTTTAACTAAGTGAGCTCTAGTCTGCTTATGAGATGGGACCTGTCATCACTGCCACAGCAACTGAGGCCCTGCAAAACTCTCTGGTTGGGAGATGCAATGTGGGCAGGTTCTTCTGGAGAAGGGAGCCCATTGCACTGGGACTGAGGCAAACATGACTGGGTAGGGTGGATCCACTAGATGGCAGGAGCTGGGGGGGAGTCGGGAGGGGGTTGGTGTAAGCAAATTAGATAGTGAATGTAGGCCCTACACTGGTTCCCACAGATGGCCCTGTGCTTATGCTGAGGGGTGAGGGGAAGGAAATGGTGCATGCGGATTCCTTTATTCCTGGAGGGGTTTCTCCGTGAACACTGCATCTCTGGGATATGCTCTGAGATGAGCAAATAACTTCCCCACTGTGTGCCTCAGGTGTTCTTCAGATCACTGTTTCCATGCTATATGTCTGTAGGCTGTTGGCCCTGGCTTCTCTCCAAGAGCAGCCCAAGTGCCCTCCAGGCTTTCTCCAGGCCAAGCCAGCTGACCTTTAGAACTCTAGGCTTTAAAGCCCCACTGGTCACTAGAAGTCATGAGATTCAGGCCTTCTCCCTTTCTAAGCCAATTGCTATAGGGATTATTTTTTCCTAAGCGCTCTCCTATGTGTTGGTTTGTCTCTCACTCTTCTCTGTGACTGCTAAGATTTGGTAATCTTCAGAATGGTTCTAAAGTCTATCTAACATAAATTCCCACTTAAAATAAGTTTCCCTTCCTGGTTGTTTCACAATTTTGGTGCCATTTTCAATTACCATTTTATATTTTAATAACATTAAATGTAAAAGTGGTATCTCCGTTTAGAAAACCAGATTAACCATCACAATAAATCTGCAGCCAGTAAAAACACATGAGCTATTCATAACTTACTAAGGTGTTTCTGAGTGGTGTTCAGAAAAACCTTAAACTGGTAAGTGTTTTTCTTAGGGCAACATTGTCATTTGGACTCCTAAAATGAACTTTAAAAAGGTGATAATAAGATAACCCTAGTACAACTGATTGTTACTTTCTACCAAATCTGTCAGAGCCAGAGGTTATTACTCTTTGCTAATTTAAAATTTTTATTTTAGTTATTCCAGTGGACCTAATCCTTGATGTCTCCAATATAAAAATTCTTTTTTTTTTTTTTTAATTTTTTTTTCAACGTTTTTTATTTATTTTTGGGACAGAGAGAGACAGAGCATGAACGGGGGAGGGGCAGAGAGAGAGGGAGACACAGAATCGGAAACAGGCTCCAGGCTACGAGCCATCAGCCCAGAGCCTGACGCGGGGCTCGAACTCACGGACCGCGAGATCGTGACCTGGCTGAAGTCGGACGCTTAACCGACTGCGCCACCCAGGCGCCCCTCCAATATAAAAATTCTGAACAAAGTATTACAATTGACTGTTAATCGTAAATGTCAATCATAGAAATTTTGTAGGAATCACAATATCTTCTGAAAGAAATCTAGGAATAATGTCATAATAAATACACTAAAATGAAAAAATAAAACTTCTTTAAGCTTAATTGTCCTTGTCAGAATAAAATCTGGATTTCCTATATGGCAGAGTTCTGAACTATAGACAAGACCAGATACATTTTCTGTCAAAAAGATGTTACCAGAGAAAGACAAAAGGGGTTATTACCTAGTGATCCAATCTAACAGGACTTTTAAATATGCTCAAAAGATATATTTGAGCAACTGGTTTGATAGAGAGGTTTATTCAGTTATGTAACTGACATTTAGAGGAATTATTATTTTTCCCATTGGTCTCTGTTTATTTTATTTGAAAAAAAATGTCTTTTCATGTTAATTTATGAAGGTTTTCAACAAGGTATGAGAATCTTTTAAAAACATGTTTTTAGTGTTTATTTATTTTTGAGAGAGAGAGAGACAGAGTGTGAGGGGGGAAGAGGCAGAGAGAGAGGGAGACACAGAACTCAAAGTGGGCTCCAGGCTCCACACTATCAGCGTCAGAGCCAGATGTGGGGCTTGAACGCAGAAGCTGTGAGATCATGACCTAAGATGAGGTCAGACGCTTAACCGACTGAGCCACCCAGGCGCCCCAATATGAGAATCTTTTTAAAGATGGCTATAGTTGGGGCACCTGGGTGGCTCAGTCGGTTAAGCGGCCGACTTCAGCTCAGGTCATGATCTCATGGTCCATGAGTTCAAGCCCCGCATTGGGCTCTGTGCTGACAGCTCAGAGCCTGGAGCCTGTTTCAGATTCTGTGTCTCCCTCTCTCTCTGACCCTCCCCTGTTCATGCTCTCTCTCTGTCTCAAAAATAAATAAATGTTCTAAAAAAATAAAAAAAAATAAAGATGGCTATAGTTGATTTGGTAAGGAAAAATAAGTACATGTGCAACGATGGGTCCAAGTCTCTGACATGGAAAAATACAGGAAGGAAAGGCCAGCAGAATCCAGGCTTGGGGGTTCCAGAATGCTCTAGCAGCTGCTGTCTCATTCACTGAAAATACATCATCTCAAATAACTTGTCTTTTGATCTTCCTGATCTCGTTATCAGGAACGAGTTCTGTTTGGGTGGTTAAAGTACATTTTGTAAAGAAACAGATTTAAATACTTGTGCTGATAGATATATTAAAATTAAATGCCATATAACTTTAAAGCCTTACCTGGCTGGTTGGGTAGGTTCTAGCTGGTTTTAAAATTTAAGGTAGAATTTTCATTGTTTCATGACAGAAAGTGAAATTTGGATGAGTTGAATGCACTTCTTGTTCTCTTCCTAATGAAAAGTATAACTCATAAATTAACCTATTCAGTGTGTTCTTTTTTAATAGTAGTTTCCTTTAATCAGTAACTGCAAGCTCAAACTGAACATTTTATAGCATATGACAAGACCCTTGCAGTACAAATGAGCTTTGAGGACTGAAATCAAGACAGATGCTTAGCTACATTATTTAATAGTCTTGCTGTAGAGGGTGGTATGGTAATTGCACAATTCTTGATAAAAGAAGAGACTGATTCAAATATCCTGTATAAATTAACCTTTTCTACATAAACTGTATCAAGAACATAGGACTTTAAATAACGACTATCTGCTCTTGATTCATTGAGTCAGCAATTTGATCAGGACCATTCTTTTGCTGGTCTTTTTTGCCTTGCCTACTCCTGTGGCTTCAGTCTGCTGGCAGTCTGGGAGGAGGTAGGTTAATCTTGGATGGCCTCACTCACATGCCTGGGGTGGATGCTGGCTGCTAGTTAATGCTAGTTGTTGGCCATAGTGCTATCAGTGGTTCAACATCCTGTTTTTGCCTAATCCAGGCTTCATTACACAGTAGATGTTACAAAGTTCCTTTAGAGGAGCAAAACAATAATAGCCCTCATGTGTAATTGTTTTCAAGCCTGTGCCTTAGACCCTTTTTCTTAAATGTCAAATTTGACAAAGCAAGTCAAGGAGTGGAGAGACTCCAACTTTTGATGGGAAGAGCTTCAAGGTAACATTGCAAAAGGGCACCTCTACTGGGTTGGAAGACTTTGTGGACATTTTTGTACTCTACCCTAGTCCCTGTTAGGGACTTGGGACTCTCCATACTCTCATACATTGCTGACATACTGTTATTCCCCATCTTTTCCAGTACTCTATATTATTTATCTTTTACTTTCAGTCATTGTAGCGGCAGTTTAATGATATTTCACTGTGGTTTTCATTTACCTTTTTTCTGAGTTGAGAAACTAATGTTGAGACCCTTTTATATGTCTGTTGACCATTTGTCATGCTTTTAATTTTTTGATTTGTATGATACCTACCTACATACACATGCATAATTCTGATGTATTGCAAATGTATTCATCCAGTTTGTGTACTGCCCATTCTCTAATTGCCTTTTAATAAACATAGGTTCTTAATTATAATGAAGTAAAATTTTTCAATCTTTTCCTTTATTATATTCCAATTATAAAATCTTTGCCTACCCCAAAGTCACAAAGATACGTATAGTCTTGTTTTCCACAAATTTTCAACAAATTTTTCTAATTAACCTTAGGTATTTTGGCATATAATTCATCATGAATTATTTGTTTTGAATAACAGGGATCATGAGCCATTACTTTTGGCCATAGTTATCTGTCTGATACAGTTTTGAACAGGACATCTTTGCCATAGAATTGAAAAATTGCTGTGTCTGTAAATAGCATGTGTATATACATACATGGAACATTTTGATAAATTAAACACTTTAAAATAGGAAATGCAGATATTTTTGAATTACAATGAAATTAGCATTATATTTTAAGATGATAATAATAAAAATTAATACAAAGCCGGATACATCAAACTTCAAGAAATATATTCACCATGAATATATTTGGATTTTTCTGCCAGACCCTGTAATGTGATGTTTCTCAAAGTGAGGTACAAAGACCATCTGCATCAGAATTATCTGAGACACATGTTAAGCTGTAAATATATATGCTATGGACATGTGCGCTCATTGTCAGGACTGTAGAACCTGTCAGAATCTTTGTGGATGAGACCTAGATGCCTGCATTTTAAACCTGTCCTATTGGTGATACCCATAAATTAAAAAAATTTTTTTTAGCATTTATTTTATTTTTGAGAGACAGAGAGAAACAGAGCATAAGCCTGGGAGGGACAGAGAGAGGAGACACAGAATCCCAAGCAGGCAGGCTCCAGGCTCTGAGCTGTCAGCACAGAGTCTGACATGGGGCTCCAATTCACGAACCACAAGATCATGACCTGAGCCAAAGCTGGACACTCAGCCGAGCCACCCAGATGCCCTGATACCCATACATTTAAAAAAGAAGCCCACCCTTATGTTTTAACACTTCCCTGCTGTTGTGATACAGACGCTGACACTTTCAAGAAACATTGGCTTCCCTATTACGTTCTTTAATGCACCATGTACACTACTACCCATTCTGTGTACTCTTTTTTCTTTTATGGCCCAATGTTTAATAGCGTATGACTTATACTTTATGGCTTAGCAATCCTGGGCTATATGGGATTCCCACTCTCCACCACATGCCACAGCGCAGGATGACCTCTCTAACTGCCTCCTCTGATCCCCTCCCGTAGTTCTAGTCTCCCCACCCTGCCCCTTGCAGCTCTAACTACTATTATCAATTTGCTACACATTTTTGTTTCCCAGGGCTGCTATACCAAAAAAAAAAAAAAAAAAAAAAAAAAAAGGCTGACTTAAAACAATGAAATCTTTTTGTCTCCTGTGTTTGGAGGCTTGCAGTACAAAATCAAGGTGTCACTAGGACCATGCTTCCTCTGAAACTGATGGGCGAACCCTCTCTTGCCTCTTGATACTTTCTGGTCATTTTCTGGCACTGTTTGGCACTCCTTGGCTTATAGATGCATCGCTTCTATGCTTCCTATGTGCTCATCTCTTTACATAGTATTCTTTTCATAACAACACCAATTCTGTTGGATTAAGGGCCTACCCTATCCAGTGTGATCTCTTCTTAAGTAGTTATATGTGTAAAGGTTTTATTCCTAAATAAGTTTATATTCAGAGATATTTAAATTTAGGATTTCAACATACCTTTTCTTGGGGGACACAATTCAATCCATGATAGTCTCCTTCAAAATTTTTTCTCATACTTTGTTATGAATTCTTTAAATGACTAAAAATAAAAATAAATATAAAGCATGATGACATTATGGTTATTGTTTGGGGAAAAGGAATTTTCTTTTGAATAAGAAGAAAGTCATAAATAAAAAGATTGATAAATTCATATCAAAATTAAAATTTCAGTATGAAAGAAATTTTGTAAGTTTCATATGGAGTATGCTGTTTTCCAGGAAAAGACTGCCAACGATTCAATACAAATTGAATCCCAATTCAAGACAATTGGAAGACATGAGGGCAAAAATATTCAGAGAGGGGGAAATACAAGTGGTTAAAACAATGTGCTTTCTTTATAGTCCTGACTTGTGTAGTCTCTTCCCTTGGCCTCAATGTCCATGTCCCAGCTTGTCCCCTGTCCTTGCTCTGACACCTGCAACCAATTCATACTATCCTTAACTACATCTTTTTGATTTCTTTCAGACACCACTTCGTGAAGCTTTTTACTCCCCTGTCTTCTGCCCGCATGATGCCCTGTGCATATCTTTCTCATGCTTTTCTTGTTGTAACATGGTGTTTGCCTTCCCCCTTAGATTCTTAGTTCCATGAGAACAATGTAATTTGTACTTTAATGACCAGAACAGAAATTATACATAGATGAATTTAGAGGGCCTTGTGCTAAGTGAAATAAGTCAGACACAGAAGAACAAATACTGTATGATCTCATACGTGGGAACTAAAAAAGCAGAACTCATAGAACCAGAGAGTGAAACAGCCAGGGGCTGAGGAATATGGAAAATGGAGAGATGTTGGTCAGGTTTGCAAACTTTCAGTTATAAGCTGAGTAAGTTCCGGGAGATGTAATGTTTAGCATGGTGACAATAGTTAATACTGTATTGCATGCTTGCAATTTGGAAAGGGAGATGGTAAATGTTCTTTTTTTTTTTTTAATTTTTGTTAACGTTTATTTATTTTTGAGACAGAGAGACAGAGCATGAACGGGGGAGGGTCAGAGAGAGGGAGACACAGAATCTGAAACAGGCTCCAGGCTCTGAGCTGTCAGCACAGAGCCCAACGCGGGGCTCGAACTCACAGACCACCAGATCATGACCTGAGCTGAAGTCGGCCGCTTAACGGACTGAGCCACCCAGGTGCCCCGAGACGGTAAATGTTCTTACCACACACAGAAAAGCTAACTATGAGAAGTGATAGATATGTTAATTAGCTTGATTATGGTAATCACCTGACAACATACACCTATAATTATCATGCTATACACCTTTAAATATATACTACTTTTATTTGTCACTGATACATCATAAAGCTGGAAATAAGAAAGAAATAAAGTGCACAAATGAAGTAGGAAAAGAAAACAGGACTTATATTCTTTAATACAAATGTTTGGACTTAATAAATCATTCACCGTGGTACTCAAAGTCTGATATAAAGAATAAGTTTATATTTCAGTGCCAGAAGAATATACAGAAGTTATTTTATTGGACACTGAGAACTGGAGCATCTAGCTACCTATTTCCCCTCATTTGCCAAGAACTTCTGAACTAAACATGATACTGTATGAAGTAGTAACTACTAGATATATTTTTAGGAACATCCTAAAGGAAGTGTATAAAAATATTAATTTGGATCTTCCTTCTTAAATTCAGTATAGAGTATAATTATAATAAAACATGCCAGAATTCCACATCTTGTTGTGTTCTGAAAATGCTTCTTCTGAAAATAGGAATGAGAGAATTGATTAGTATTACCATGCGTGAGTAACCTGTGAGTCACTGCAGGTAGCAAATGTAGGTTAGTATCAGAACAATAAAATCAGAACATCAAATGTAATTAATATTTCAGGTAAAGAGAATAACAAAGCAAACACAGATGTGTTTTGCTTTTTTCTCCAATGAATTAAGCTGAAAAATATTATGATTATGAACTCCTTGTTCTGTGCTCAAAAAGAAATGCTTCACTGACAACTTTTTCTGTCCTGAAATTCTTTCTCTCTTATTCTGAATCTTGCATTCTAGTTTTGACCAAGTTGGGCATAACTCCTAGTGCACACATAGGTGGGAAGTTGATCTCCTCACAAGTCTATTAACCCTTTTGAAGTCATATTAGTATCATGGATATTTATTCCCCTCTTTGTAAACAAAATAAGTTCCAGCTTGAGACTGCTGGGAAATTAAGCTTTGTATTTTATAGTTGCTTTGAACATGATTTGATAATTAATAAGGAAGAAATACCTACCTAAAGAGATTTCTTCGTGATGGTGTTTTCAGAAGGACTGCCAATACTCAAAGTGATACTGCCAAATGTTAAACATTCCAAAAGAATTGAAGAAATGTATTTCATCCTAGCATGCACCAAGCCGTGAAAAAAGTGAGGTGTATCATTTAGGGTCAGGTATGATAGTTACTGTTCCTGTGGTTGTTAATCACGACACTAAATGCAGTTTAAGAATTTCCGTCCTGCATGTTTGTTCCTCAGGACTTTTTCTTTCTTCCTTCCTTTCTTTTTTGGTGGATTTTTTTATATCTAAGGGAAAAATAATGTACATTTCTTATCACTAAGCTTCTTAATTTCAAGAACTCATTCCAGCTAAGGTATCCAGCTGGGCTACATTGGATGATAAGGCTCACACTAATTCACCTGCAGCATCTTGATAAACAATCTTTAATGATGGATGAAGGGAATTTAGTTTTCACCTGACAGGGAAGCAAGTCTTCAGGCTGTTAATAAGTGCTATACAAACTAAAGTGCAGTTAAATAGAACTGTGAAAATAACATTTGGTAATTTGCGTAAGAGCCAGCGTTTTCCTGGAGGCCTATAGAAAAAAATTCTCTTAATTCAGTCATTGCATCTGACTAAATATCTCATTAATTTGCACCAAGCAGGCAATAAATTTGTGAACATAAAACCGATTGGTATGAAACTAAGAAAACAATTTTGTAGTTTTCTAGTAGTATACAATAACTCAAAATAGACTAACAAAATATCAAGTATGTGTCTTCTATAGATCCTGCTTTAATCAAATGAAAACATTTGTAGCTAACATATGAAATACTTATGAAAGACAAGAAAGTTAGAGATAAATAACCTATCTCCTGATCACTTTTACCCTTTTATTTTGCTCGCTAAAAGCCTTTGTTAAGGAGAATGCAAAGGTAAGCCTCATCTAAAACAGTACTTAATTATTTTTTTGAATCCAAAGTGATTATTCTTCACTTTTTGGGAGACTATGTAAAATTTTAATGTCATTTATTATAACCTAACACTCCTAGTGTTTGAGATGGTTGACAAAAAAGGAAAGGAAAAGAAGAAAAGAAAAAAGAAAAGAAGGAAAGAAAAGAAAAGAAAAGAAAAGAAAAGAAAAGAAAAGAAAAGAAAAGAAAAGAAAACGCTGGCAACAAAGAGTTTTGCTAGCATTGTAGTTTAAATACAAAAAAACCAGATGCTGTGACCACAGGAGTATATAACTGCTACTGATTGACCTTAACACCTTTATTGACTTTGGTAGTTCAAGGAGATTCAGAAACTGTGATGAGTTGTAGAATAAATTGTAAGCAAAAACACAATGGTTGTATAATAAAGATAAATGCTTTTCTGAAGTAGGAAATAGGCTTCTAACAAGCAGCACTGTTGTCTAGGGCTTAGTAAGTAATAAAAAGGAACATGCTGTTAGTTATACAACAAGTAGAGATAGAGATGTAGAAATGAGCATTAATTGTATTTACCACTTATTGGATATCTTCTCTGGGTCAGGCATATGTAACACATATTACATTCTTGCTGACACCCTACATGGAACAATTTTGCCTTTATGGTTGCAGAAAGCAAGGTTCACAGAGGTTGACTTTTCAGCTAGTGAAGGGTTTTTTTTTGTTTTGTGTGTGTGTGTGTGTGTGTGTGTGTGTCCTCCCACTGTCTTCCAAAGTTCACAATGATCTCTGTGTTTAGAGACCCAGTATGGTGGAAAACAAAATGAAACAAATTCTTTTTATCATACCACTTGCACTTGTTTCAAGAAAAGTGCATCCTTGAGTCACTAGATAAGCTCTCAGAGGGCTGGGGAGGCAGCTGTTGTGTGCAGAGAAGAATCAGATTGTGAAGTTGGAAAGACGATTCCATCTTGTACAGATGAGGGTAGCAAGTAAAGGGAAGTAAAAGGCAACTAGAGAGATCTATGAGGGTAAATGGGTTATTGGATGTCACTTAAAACACAAAGAAGGTACCTAATTTGTCAACCTATCTTATAATTGGATCTTATTTGAATTGTACCATTGTTGCTTCTATGATACACAATGGTAATACTTTACTTGATCTGTATATTTTAAGTTTCTTACTAAGCCAACATGCCAATTCATTGTAAAATCTGTTTTTCTACTATAAATTAAGCAATACTTTTCCCTAAAAACAAAACATCACCAATAAGCAAAACAAGCAAAGAAAAGTAAACACTAGATACCAATTTAGCATTTCAAATATTTCCATTAAATAGGGAAATGGACCTATGTGCATATAAAAAATAGACACAATTTTAGTCATGTATGCCAAAGACGTTCTTTGGCTAATCTTAATAAAAATTACAAGTGAAATCTGTTACTCTTTCTTTGAACTAATTGTGATTGTTGAGAATTTTTCTCTTGAAAATTTAAATAAATGACTTTGTTGATTATGGGCTATTTCAAACTGGACCTTAAGCTTTTTACAGAGTACCCAACTATTCATCATTCTAACTTAATAAAGGGAAGAGATATATTTTGAGTATCTTCTGTGTATTATATATATAGGCTTTCCATATGTCTGGACTTAACTACCATAAAATTATTTGTGTGATCCTTATAGAGCCTAGTCACAAAAGATTATTGGTTTTGTATCTACTTTCAATTTAAATTCACAACTATTTATGTAGAAATAATTACATAAACACACACTTCCCAAAAATATGAGCCTTCTCAAAACGATTGGATACAAGTCAGATTAAGAGCATATAGAAGATAAGATCATGTCCAACAAATATGACAAAGCTCCGGTTTCTTCATGGAGCTGATGTTCTAGCAAGGTGGAACAGAAAATAACAAAATTATAATATAATTTGCATATGTATTACACAGAGGTAATATAGAACAATATAAAATGTAGGACAAGATGAGGTAGGAAGCTTTGAACTGTGAGAAATGGAGATGAGTCAAAAATGATTTAGGGACTAGAGGTGGCACAACTACACAGATAGTTTGCATCAGCAGAGAGGAGGAAGGCTACAGCAATAGGAGAGAGAAGGTTAAAGTTCAGCATTAGGCATTTTATATTTTACATGTCCATCAGAAATCAAAATGGAGAGAAGGTCACCAATTGGGCATATGAGATTGTAGTTGAGTGTCTTTGTTTTTAATCCCAGAAATAAACCCCAAGTGTATTTGATTTATTTTTGGAAGTGAATCCAGGAAGCATTGGAAAAGAAGTGGGGAAGTGAGACTGAAAAGGAAAGATTGCCAATAAAGTATAAGTCATCAAGGAAATTAATGATGGTGGGGAATTAGGACTAAATGCCACTAGGGAACAATGGGAGCCTCTGTAAATCAAATACCCAACCAGAAGAATGAGACAGATATTCCTATATTAACTCCTGGGAGTAATTTGTTGAGACTGGCTTTCAGGAAACATTTATTCTTAGGCAACTCTGGCCTGCTGTATGTGCCGGCAGAATAGGATCAGAGGCCAGAGAACTTCCTTTGGTGAACAAATGCAGATTTTGGCCATTGAAGTTCTTAGGCAGTTGAATGTCCTAAAATAGTAATACCTGAGTTGGTATGGTTACAGTGCAGACATCATCTTCAGGGGCTGCTAGCAATCAGCATTTCATGTCATAAGACTGGATTACATCCATGAAATAGGGAATAAAAATGGAGACAAGGACTGGCGTAGGAAGTATTTCAACCTTAAGGAATCAGGCAGATAGGTAGAACTTCAGAGGAATCCTGGAAGGAATGATCAATGAGGTAGGAAGGAAAACAAGAAGAGGGTACTCTGTCCAGGAAACAAAACAAATAAAATATATTGAGAGAGATGGAGTTATCAGCTACATCACTTGAACTGGATAGATAAAGGAAAATGGAAAAAGACTGGGAATTAACATGAAAGTCATTAGGGACCTTGAAAAAGCAATGTCAAGTAGTAGGGGAAGCCAGAACAAATTGGTCTTAAAAAAGAATGTAAGCAAGAAGGGAGAGAGTCTCGCCAACTTATTTGAGGGTGTTGATTACAAAAAAAGGAAATGAGGCTGTAGTTGGTGGTATTATGAGAAGGCAGTTGTAGTATCTGGCTACACTGGCTAGTGTTTGGTGAATATATGGAGTAATAAATGGTGAGTTAAGTGATGACCTCTTTGCTAGATGCTTTCAAGAATACAGAGACAATATGGACACATTTATTCCTCCTGAGACACCTCCTCCCTTTTGCACAGTGAAGCTCAAGATAGAGGTGTATCATTGAGGGGTAGTTGAATGTGCAGTCTCTCAGGGATCAGAGGAGATGGGTGGTAGAAAGGAATGGGAATGTAGGCATAAGCACAGCTTAGGTTCCTATGGAGGTTTGGGGTGACCATTATGGATACATGCCAGTGTCAAGACAATGAGGACTGAGTCCTGGAGATGGGAGTGTGTTTAAGTGGATAAGTCAATGAGGGAGTTGTTTCTAAAAGAAAAGGAAGACACACAGTTTTGGTTTGGGAAAGCCGTAGCTTTGTACTTGGCCAAGAGGAGTTTCCAGTGTCAAGCTCAGAAACAGATGCCCAGTTCTCTACTCATAAAGAGCAAAGCCCCTTACTCCCAAATCTGCATACTGGACACATCCTGGCTGAGTGAGAGGCTGGCCTCTGTTTTTAGAGGAATCTAATAGTTGAATCAGAAAATCTCATCACATGGAAGCCAGGAATGCACAAATAGAATGAAAAAATGGAGTACTTTGGCATTTATTATCTGGTCAAGAAAGAGAATAGGCTTTGCAAGAAGGAGTGAAGATGAGTAGAAGAGGTGATTTTATCAGGTAGTCCTGTCCTGTTGTGTTGTTTTATTTTTAGAGTTAAAAAAAGAACTCCAGGACAAAGAGACCCAGCTCTGGTGTTTAGTCTTCACCTTAATCTTTGCGTGGCCTTGGGAAGTCTTGTAACTTCTTTAATCTTTTAAGACAGAGGAGAGGGAGGAAGAGAGTTTTCTCTTTAATATGAGAGCTATAACAACATGCTTATATGGTGATGGAAATGATCTCATAAATATGACACTTGTTTTAAATTATCACCCCAAAGTGGTTACCCTGAGGAGGCAAGTTTAGAAAAATTGTATTAGATTCTTTCTTTTTTTTTTTTAAGTTTTAATGTTTATTTTTGAGAGAGAGAGAGAGAGAGAGAGACACAGACAGACAGATAGAGCACAAGTGGGGAAGGGGCAGAGAGAGAGGGAGACACAGAATCAGAAACAGGGTCCAGGCTCTAAGCTATCAGCACAGAGCTGGACGCAGGTCTCAAACCCACGAACTGCGAGATCATGACCTGAGCCAAAGTTGCATGCTTAACTGACTGAGCCACCTAGGCGCCCTTGTATTAGATTCTTTCTTGAACTAAACATTTGTATTATCAAACTAGGTGGGTTAAACCTTGATTTTCCAATTTTCTCCTTTTCCATCCTATCTTCCTTTCTTCTATCCCTCCTTCCTTCTGTAATAATGTATCAAGTACATACCATGAGGCAGGACATTTACTAAGGACTAGTGCATAAAAGGATAGCTATACCATTTCCTTAAAGAGCTTTTGACATTCAAGAACAAGAATGAAACAAACAATTGAAATAAGTAATTTGTGGTCTGAAAGCCAGAGGAGGAAAAACAAGTCTAAAGACTACAGAATTTGTTCCTGGAGGCTATTACTTTTTAAACAATAATATTTAACACTAGATGAGAATTGCTATTGATCATCTATCAAACCAGATTTCTTTCTGTAGTGTGTCTGGATAAATGGAACGTAGCTAATATAGGTTTTGCTTCAACGCATCTGCTGATCTCCCATTGTAATTTGTATCCAAGTTTAATGAAATAATCTGATTTGAATGACCTCAGCTTGCAAAAGACTAATTTATCATCTTCCTGTGCAGCCTTGACTATAATGCCATCCTCTCGGGATATGAAAGCGTTCTAAGTAAAAGGATCAAATCACAACCAAACAACTCTTAACAGAAGTCAGTCAAGAGACTGCACAGTGTCAATTTAAGAAAACCTTCAAACCCCTAGGTGTTTTCAAAAAACTTCCCAAATAGCACTTTTGTGGAGTGGGGATGATCTAAATGAACATTGTTTCACACCCAATTTGTTGTGCATAGTTCATCCTGCCTTCCATGCCTATTAGACTCCAAAAATGCTTCGTGTGCAGCCTGAGAGAGGTATAAACAAAGTACAGGCTTGATTGTACTATACGGTAATTGGAGCTTTGCACCTCACACAGCCTCGTTGTGGTGTGCATATTTTCTAAAAACGTAGTTTGAATGGAACTTTTCCTTTAGAGTTGGTATATACATGTACTTTATTTTTAGATGTGAAATATGTTGTTTCGAAGAGAAGTAAGTTCAGAAAAAGATTTTTCAGAAATTCAATTGCATATGTAGGACAAATTGGTGATGTAGAAGGCTTGTGATCATGGCATAGATCATAACTATTGAATATTTTTCAGTTCCCACTTGTAATGATGTGGCCAGGAAATCAACATGTTGTTTTAGATGGTGACATATTTGCATTTATGTCAAATGATAAGAAGTAATCTATCCAGGCATCACCTTAACTACAGTGATTAGTTAAGTTCTAGTACTTCTAATGAAAGTCCTATTTTATTACTCATTATATCAAAGCATCTAAATTTTTTGAGAGATAGGTCTTGTTCAATGCTATTTACTGCTGCTTTCCCAATACCTAGTACAATGTTGAATAGTCAAAAGAGTAGAATTACTTGCCTTTGGGCAAAAGCTTTCAATCCTTCAACCTAATATTAATATTAGGTTTTTCATAGATGTCCATGATCCGTGAAGGACATTTTCTTCTATTGCTAGTGTGCTGAGAATTGTTTATATGAATAAATGTTGAATTATTTCAAATACTTTACTATAGCTATTGAAAAGATCATATGGCTTTTCTGCCTTACTCTATTAATATGGAAATGACATTGAGTGATTTTCAACTTATAGACAAATCTTGTATTGCTGGAATAAGCTTCCAAATGGTTATGTCTTTGTACAAATTGCCAGATTCATTTGCTACATTTCATTAAGGGTTTTGTGTGTATGTTCATGAGGTATATTGGAATGTAACTTTCTTATAATATATTTATGAAATTGCCAAGCTTTGATATCAGAGATTTAGGGATAAACTATCCTCTCTTTTCTGAGAGTTTTTGTAAGATAGATGTTACTTCCTCCTTAAACATTGGGTGAAAGTCACTGCTAAAGATATCTAGGCCTGGAGATTTTTTGCATGAAAATTTTTAATTACAAATTCAAATTCTTTAATAAATATAAGGACATTTGGATTTTCTACTTCTTCTTGTGTCAGTTTTGGCAATGTCTTTTTCAAAGAATTTGTACATTTCCATGAAAGTTGTAAAATGTATTGGTGTGAAGTTCACAATATTCTCTTATATTTTTTTAATGATTATAGAATCCGTAGAAGTAAATATTCATTGAAAGTTGAATAAATGAGTAAACCGTAGAAATTTAGCCAACTTTTTTCCAACTTGTCCACTGTTTTTTAAACTTTTTTTTTTAAGCAAAACAAAAACAAAGAAACTTTTGATCAGACAGAAAACTTCCTCAGAAACTTTAAAACATTTAAAAAAGGAATATGTAAATATGGATGAAAGGAAAATAATTTTGAGAAAACATGAGCTTCTTTAACTGGCTCCTCTTCCCTCCCCCCCTCTATTCCTAGTGTGACAACTCAGAAGATGGTCCCTCATTTATGAAAACTTAAGAGTTCAGCTGAATATATTTTCATAAATCACTGAACTGTACTGTAAGCTTATTAACTGCAGAATGAAATATTATTCATCTTTGCATTCTTCATAATACTCAATACAGTGCTTTGCATCTAGTGTTCAGTAAATGTTTCATTCATGAACTGAGACAAGTGTCTTTGACCCAGGTCAAAGAAATCAAAATAATCAATTAATCAAATAAACCATGCTTTCTGGCTTACATAAAATCTAAGTTAGATTTTTTTAATATAATTTCTAGAACTAAAAGACAGCCCAGCATGGTAAATCTACTTTGATATTTATATCTATATGAAGAATATTTGATCGGGTACAATATTTCCACCTTGAGGTATGACCCATATCCATGCTAATTTCCAGACTCTATAACCAAGCAGTAATTAGACAGGCAGGGGGCCATTAGGAGGTAAATTTCTTCTTGTAAATTTCTGATGTGATCAGTTTGTTTATTGAATGGGAAGCCAGGGTTTGTTGCATTATTAATATCCTGACTTATGTTTTGTATCTCAGCATGAACCTTCTTTCTGTTAGATATTTGACAATGACTGAAGAGCTTCCAGTTGTAATAGATAAAATATTTTATGCTTACCTTTCAGCATGGCCAGAAGTTTGGCTGTGTTCTTCAAGAGGGTTCATAAAAGTATTTCCAGCTCTAAAATGTTATAATTTCATTTGCATGGGGACTAATCAACTTTCCTTCAGTCTCTTGTCACCTTCTATAATTACAAAGAATTATTCTCTTTGAGCTCTAAAACCAGAGTCAAAGATCCTCAAAAATTATTCCCTTTCTTTTTCTTTTGAGTCTATTTTCACAATCAAAGGTGCAGAGAGATTTTCAAGTTTTTGTAAGTCACACAAATAAGCAGTTTAAGTCTACGAAATGTGTAGTTCTCTGAATTAATATATAAGGGAGATGTCCCCTCTGCCTATTCTTTTATTTTAAGTTTATTTATATATTTTGAAAGAGAGAGAAAAGGCATATGAGGGAGAGAGAGGGAGAGAAAGAAGGAGAAAGAGAGGAATAGAGAGAACCCTCAAGACAATCCTGACACAGGGTCAGTCTCAGGAACTGAGAGATCATGACCTGAGCTGAAATTAAGAGTCAGGTGTGTAACTGACTGAGCCACCCAGGTACCCCTCCTCTACGTATTCTTTATTTTCCAGCTGTAGCCCTATTGCAATTTAAATATGTTGGAAAGAACTTGCTGACTCAACATTTAAAAACTGAACTCCAGAAAATATGTTGCCAGATTTTCTTATCCTTTTAACACATTTCTTTACAGAATACTAAATGTGAGGGAGGAATTAAAACAGCTAGAGAAGACTTTTCCTTCTCTTTTTTCTTTCTTTTCTTTTCTTTCTTTCTTTTTTTTTTTTTTTTGTCATCCTGGCAATAAATTGCTTCCATTAGACCAGTAGAAACAAAACTTTAAACAAGATCCATAAGCAGTGACAGAGTGGATTTGTTACAGATCTTAATCAATGTTATTAATGTCATGATTGACCTCATAATTCATGTAAATACAACTGTAGTAGAAATAGAATTTGCTATATATCTCATCTACTCCTAAAGAACCCCTGCCCTTCCTTTTTCATTCTCCTTCCTTGCTCTTGTCCCTCTTGTTTTCTCTTTTCCCTCCTTTCTTTCCCATCCCCATTTTGGGAAACAGATGCTAATCACTGGAAAGAAATGCAAGTTCTTTAGAAATGCCAACAAGACTTTTGTCTTTGTAAACTGGAATCTTTACCTGGCTGGGAAATATTATGTTACTGGAAGCTGTGTTAATTGGTTTTACTTTGGCTGTTGATCATGGTTCTGCAATAGTCTTCCAAGTTCTATGAGTTTTCTCCAAAGAAAATCTGATTAACCTGAACCAGAGGAGTGCTACTGCATTTTTTTAGCTCATATCAATAGGTGTTATCTGCACTATTACCTGGATTCAAACTTTTCTCATTTCTATTCCCCTAAAATATGAATCTCCTCAAAGGAGGTTTTTTGTTGCAGAGTCCTTGCTTCCTAACACAGCACTTCCAGAAAGGGGAGGTAAAGCTTTACTCAAGAGGTTGGTGATGAAATGTTTTAAGAAGAGTTAAACTCGTGTAATCATTACATTGTATATTAATTAAGGATTCACATTTTGTGACTAGTCATGTTCTTGCTGTAGGTCCTTGTGCAAGGTACTTAAACTTTCTGACCTTTAGTGTTTTCATCTGAAAAGGGATTACAATAACACTTCGCAAGGGTGATGTAAGGAATAAATAACATGGTGTTGGTTCATAAGTGAATGTTAAAAAAATGCTCCCTATAATTACAATTTGCATCATTACTATTATAAATTACCTGCTGAGGTAATTTTTTCTGAGGAAACAGACCCTGAAATGGAAATTTGCATGGAGAAAGTTTACTATGGAGTGCTTTCAGTAACACCTGTGAGAGAGTAAGGACTGCATGAGTGGACAGAAGGGGGATTTGCATTGAGATGCAGGTGCCCCTTGCTTCAGGTGAATACCTGAGGAGGTCTGGCACTGAGACAGTCCTTCAAAGTTGACCTCCAATGAGAAAAGGGAAATTGGTAGATGTGCTTTCACATTGGGGAGTCATGGATGTAGGCTGCCCCAAGCTGGGTGAATGAAAACTGGGGTATGATAGCTTTCTTCACCTGAACACAAATCCTGGGGCGGCACTCATTTGGGTTGTGAGCAGCCGATATTCCATGCATCCAGGAATGACATCCATGACACTGAAGGGAGAGATTGGGTAGACCATCACAGAGTCAATTACAGCTGTCCAACCAAGAATTTATCACATGTATGAATCCATGAAACTTCTGAAAAATAATGTTAGGCAATATATAAATGAATGAAATGATGAAAGTTTTGTAAAAGTCAAAAAGTTGTTATGTAAGGAGTTTGTAGTAGTCACGTTCACCCTTAAGGAAAGGTAAAGATTTAAGACATACCTTTAAGAGGTATGGAGAAAAGGCCTGGGAAGAAAGTTCAGATCAGCAGGTGATAAGAACAAGGTGTAGGGATGGGAGTAAGGTGGGCTAGTGGAATAGTTATTTTTAAATAAACATTTGCAGTTTTAATTTTTTTTAATGTTTATTTATTTTTGAGAGAGACAGAGACAGAATGCAAGTGGGTTAGGGGCAGAGAGAGAGGGGGACACAAAATTGGAAGCAGGCTCCAGGCTCTGAGCTGTCAGCACAGAGCCCGACGTGGGGCTCGAACTGACCAGCCAGGAGATCATGACCTGAGCCAAAGTGGGATGCTCAACCGACCGAGCCACCCAGGCGCCCCAAACATTTGCAGCTTTATTGTGCACATTTAGTGACAAATATTTTGTTGATGGTAAGTTTCTAGATTCCCTGAAACTAACAGCTAACAATAACAATAACAAACACAACAACTAAATGAAAAGTTATGGCATGTCCAATTACATAGTAACTGAAGCCAGAGGCTGTAGGTCATTCTCTCTTCAGTGATGAGTAAAATGTCTTTTCTATAGATGGTAGTCAGGAAAAAAAGTTTAATAAAATAGGAGGAACTGATCCCTGCTTAGTACTTAGCATTGTAAGTGCTCAGAAGCTATGTGTCAAGTAATTAGAGTAATCAAGATGCAGTCACTGACTTTAATTAAACTTTACAGCACTGAGTAAGGAGTAATAAATTTATATGAAATAAAAGTGGAGAGGATTTAGGGCCAATCTGAATTGCATATTGATTCAGATGATAGTAAAATATATGTGTATGGACACATCAGTAATTAGCTAGTGTAAATCATTTCCAATGAGTCTTTTCTTTCAAATGCATATTCACAAAGAATATAGTGAAAAAAATGCTCAAACATTTTGTTAGTCTTAGCCATGACACTAGACATCTGCATACCTCTGAATAGCTACAGGTGTAGCATTGTATGGCCATGCTCAGCTTAATGAAGAATGATCAGAATACTTAATTAATTTTGACTTTGAATTAGAATTAGAAGTCTGAATCCAGGTAATAGGGGGCCAAGCAGACTCAGGATAAAGAAATTCCCTGGGAAAGGAATCAAGAGCTTTGTTCCAAGAGGACGGAATTGTCTACTCATGTACTGGTCTACCATTTATCTACTGTCTGTTATGTGCTAAACCTAGGAAACCAACAGCTAGGGAAATAGGAAGTGTTTATTCTTATGGCCCAGAGTTTAATGGAGGGCCAGAGGCAGGGGAGGGAAACAAGTAAACATACATGCAGTTGTAAATTGTTTAGTACCATGATGGAGTAAAAAAGTGTGGAGGGCAGGGAGATGCTTACTTAGGGTAATGAGGGAAGACACCTCTAGAAAAATTACCTTTAAAAAGATACTTAGGGGCGCCTGGGTGGCGCAGTCGGTTAAGCGTCCGACTTCAGCCAGGTCACGATCTCGCGGTCCGTGAGTTCGAGCCCCGTGTCAGGCTCTGGGCCGATGGCTCGGAGCCTGGAGCCTGTTTCCGATTCTGTATCTCCCTCTCTCTCTGCCCCTCCCCCGTTCATGCTCTGTCTCTCTCTGTCCCAAAAATAAATAAAAAACGTTGAAAAAAAATTTAAAAAAAAAATAAAAAAATAAAAAATAAAAAGATACTTAAAGATTAAGAACTTAGCTAATAAAAGACAAGGAAACTGGTAGGAAGAGGATGTAGGTAGGAGAATGTTCCAGGAAGAGGGAACAACATGTGAGAAGGCCCTGATATAGGAAAGAGTTTGGCATATTTGTCACATGGCAAGAGTCCACAGGTTTGTAGTGATGTAGGCAAGAGAGAGATACAAGATGAAGTGCGAAGGAGGAAGGATACACAGCCTTGGCCAGGCATTTAGATTTTAATTTATGTCATGGAAGCCAATAAGGTATTTTAACCAAAGGATTGACATTAATTAATTCACAAATATTTTTTTTCCCTTGTATCCTTTTATTTATTGCATGAAAATTACCATAATATAAATGTTCTTTTTGTATTTTGATTCACAAATATTTACTGAAACTCTTAATATATGCCCGGTAAGGTCCTAGGTCCTTGGCATACATTAGTGAGATAAAACATATATTCTAGCTTGTGTTGGAAATAAGCTTATATCTTAGTTTGTGTATGAGGGGTGAAGACAGACAACAAACAGTAGGCATAATAAATAATTTTTATGATGTATCAAAAAAACAAATTCTACTAATAAAATGAAATTCAGGGCCACGTAAATTCTGGAATACCAGGGGTAGAATGTGGAATTTATCTTTGATTTTAAATAAAGCAGTCAGGGCTGTCTTCAGTGATTAGATTATTATTTGAAAAGATGTCTTTGCTTCAGATACTTGGGTTTTCTTTAAGGCTCTGACTCTGAACTAATGGAAATACATTTTGTTATCCTTATATGATACAAACTCTGCCTCTGTATCGAGCTTTTATGTAAGCATGACTGTAACTGTGACCATTGCTTTATGCTCAGGGTCCTGTTGGATTCAGTATTGCTATGTTTCATTCACTGAGCCAGTGTTACGATTCTGTGTTTGTGTTTGACTCTTGTCACATTGTTTGAATGTGAGATGATTTAGAAAAATACACTTTCCATGTCTTTGTAGAGGGGAAAAAATTTGTTTTTATATCCACTGGGTTACCTGAGTAAGCAGACAACCAGATTTTTTAAACAATTGGCTAATTCAGGGGCACTTGGGTGTCTCAGTCAGTTAAATATCCAACTCTTGATTTCAGTTCAGGTCATGATCTCATAGTCATGAGATTGAGCCCTGCATGGGGTTCTGCACTGATGGCTCAGAGCCTGCTTGGGATTGTCTCTCTTTCTCCCTCTCTGCCCCTTCCTTGCTCTCTCTCTCTCTCTCTTAAAATAAATAAGTAAACATTATTTTTTAAAATTGGCTAATTCAGTGAAATAGCAGCAGAAAGGAAGTCAGTTGTCTGGACATTTCAGAATCTTTTCTTACCCTACATTAGCTGTATAGTCAAGAATTCAAGCCTGGATAAGAAATAGTAAGACTGCTCCACAGAAACTTTTAAGATGGAGCTAATTAATTATTTAAGTTAAGATCAACTATTGGCTTGATGTCTATGTCTGATTAAGAACTTAATTTTCCATATCATTCGGTTCCTCCTCCCCAATTACATGTGCTTATGATGATTTTTAGGATATAGCATGATTCTATGGATCTATTTAAAATATTTATATTGTCATAGTATTAGAGATGTTTAAAGTGAAATTCTTGCTAACAAGATTTGTCAGTTTAAGCCTATCTTAAATTTTAAGTCAAAGTGGCACACAGTCTTTCTTCTTAATTCTTATTTTCATTTATTCAACAAACATTTATTGAACTTACCTTTACCTTATAGGCTAGGTGCTCTGGAATCAGATAAAAAAAGACAAAAATCTTACCTTGGGACCCCTACTTCAAAGAAGATGCAGAAAATTTTCTCTTCTAGAGATCATTTTCAATTGATCTGGTGAAACCCAGCTCATTCCAAAATTTTTAGAGTGATGAAGGAAGGAAAAAAGAAAAAAAATGCAATCTGGGGTAGAGAGGAAGAACACAAGATCAACTCCAGGTCTAAAGCATTTGGTTAGACAAGTTTTACCCTGTACAAGCATTGTCAATTAAGAGGATGCCTGCGTGCTGAATTACAGTTCATGCAATATAGAGAGTTCATAGAGTTCTACATTTTGTAACAGGATTGCTTCTTCTGCAACAAAGGGTGCCTTTTGCTAATTTTCAAAAAGCTGTGAATGGATTAGTGATAAAACAGTGATCAGCTCTTATATTTGATAATGTTGATAGCTAATATTTATAGCCTTAACATGTGTCCAGCATCATAGTTTGTGCATAATATCTCATTTTATCTGAACCACCTAATGAGGGAGACATTTTACAAGTGAGAAAACTATGGCTTAGAAAGAATGTTAACTCTTCTAAATATACCCAGCTAGTGGAGCCAAGATTTGAATCTAACCTGTGTATCTCTCCATGACTCACTGATTTTAACAACCATGTTGTAGCATGATATATACAAACATACTTGTATACGCACACATGCACACACTTGAATTTGATTATCATTTGCAGCTAAAGAGTATGCAATATCTATAGACTAGCAGAGAATTCAAATGTAAAGGAATCTTGTGTTTAGAATTCAGTAATACAGAGCAGGGATAAATTGCTGTTATGGGATTCTTGGTTACACTGCTCTATTAATTTAACAGCAGACTCTGACTTTATTACAGTAAATAACATATTCATTAAAATGTTTAAACACTCATGAATGAAGAGAAGAGGCATTAGAAATGCATTCTGGTAGCATAACAAAGCAGTGGAATCATTTCACTGCATTAGGGAATTCTGGGGAGGTGATCTGCATGTTCTCAGTTTCTGACTCTTTCAGTCTGCTTTATGTTTGGCATTCAAGCCTTTTCATATATACCACAGAGGCTAACTAAAAAGAGCTATTTATTTGGAGAGAAAAATCAGCAGTCTCTCAGTGGAATCAAGCAATTAAGAAGTAATGGAAGCCTTCACGAAGAAAAAGTCTGTTCTGGGTTGGTTTAGGCTAATCCACCCAGGGAAGAATTGAGCAGTCCTTCCTTCATTCACGTGGCATGGGAAAGACAATTGCATTTTGAGCAGGGGAATGAAAATGCAGGTGTTTTATGAATGTCAAGTAAGACTGGTTCTGCAGACAATTTTGTTTGGGATTCTACCTTCATTGATTTAAGATAATCTGCTCTGCGTGTTCCTGACATCAGCATTTGGGGAATTTATAAATACTGGTAATTTAAAATTTGCAATGGAGTGATTTTAAGAAATAAAATATCTTGGGCACCTGGGTGGCTCAGTTGGTTAAGCATCCAACTTCAGCTCAGGTCATGATCTCACAGTTCACAGGTTCGAGACCTGGTTCAGGCTCTGTTCTGACAGCTTGGAGCCTGGAGCCTGCCTCCTTTGAATTCTGCCTCACTCTCTGCCTCTGTCCCGCTCTCTCTCTCTCTCTCTCTCTCTCTCTGTCTCTCTGTCTCAGAAATAAACATTTAAAAAAAGAAATAAAATATCTGTAGCTAATTTTTAGTCACCCTTGGAGGTCTTTGAACAAGATGGCTGTAGGTGCACAATGTGTTATATGTGGCAGAGAACATTGAGGTTGTTGTAATGATGTGGACTATAAGAGTTCAGGTGATGACAGTGGTAACAAAGAGGAAAAGACAGATGGAGAGAAAGAACATTTCATATTGATAGGGCTTGACTACTCTTAATTGAATATAAGAGGCAATGAAGAGGAAAGAGTTGGTCTTTTTCTTCTATATCCATTCACTTATTTAAGCAGTAAGTCTCTGGCACAGGGCAGTGCTGAGGTTACAATGATGAAAAAATAAGACCTTGCTCATATGATGATGGCAACCTAGGTAGAGGGATACAGACTACACAGGACTAAGAGTCTGTGATGAAGATATGAAACTAACTCATGCAATAAAGGAAGGTTTTCTTCAAATAAGTAATTATGAGCTGAGGTCTTAAATACGATGAAGAGTTAACTTGGTGAATAAGAGGAAGGCTGTTTTAGACTGGGAAAAGGTCCCATATCAGGAGAGAGGATGACATGTGGAACCAAGAGAATGGGCAGAGAAAACAACAGCAGTATATAGGCACGGGTAGGAAGAAATGGTAGGTAGAAGCTCTTGGTAGTCATTAATACTCAAATACATCCCAGTTCTTCAACTTACCATGTATAATTTCCCCTGCTTTCCTTCAGTGTGGTGTGATAACTGCTTTATAAATAAAAATCGTACCAGAAAAGATTGAGGAATTCTTAGAAGAAAATGAGGCTAGAAGTCAGCATTGTGGCAAAGATCAAATCAAGCCATTATACCTCTCGTTAAAACTTCCAAAAAGATTGCAATTTCTCTGGCTAAAAGTTTAACTGAGAGTGTGAGCCCTAGCAAATTCTTCCACTTGGATTAAAAATGGCTCAGAGCAAAGGAACCAAGGATGTTGTTCTTCCAGCTAAATCCTGATAGTTGCAAAACAATTACAACTAAATTAAAACAGTGTGTGTAAAAGAGGGAGTGAGAGAGGAGGAGGAATAGGCAGAGCTGAGAAAACAGAAGACTTACAGAATATTTAGAAAATATAATAGGTTTGTGGAGAAAGAACTACGGAATTTATTGGAATTAAAGAAATAAAAAGATTTTGAGAGTGTGACTGCCAAAGAAATCATGAATCTGAACAGCAAGAGCAACAACAACAAAACAAAAGCAAATAGCCCGTTACTGTTGGTCCTAAATTTTGTGGAAGGAAATGTGCTAGGAAAACAATTCCATGGCTAACATGAGTTTATCCAATTCCTTTGAGTGTGAAACAATGGAAAAAGAGAGTTCTAATAGTCAGGGCCAAGGCAATAAATAATTGTGTGCTGAATAGTTTCTCTTTGTGTTTAATCAAGGAATATTTCTATCACCAGGATAAAATTCCTTGCATTTTCTCAGCAGCAGATTTCAGAATTGCTACGAACCAGTGATTTCCACATAACTCGCATTCTTCTACCTTCTAAATGGGACTGTTTACTGTGATTATTTTGTCTGTCTTGCCATTGCGTTTTAGGTGTGTGTAGGTCAAATAGCTTTTCAGTTCATAGGTCTTTGGACTAAAAGGACCATGTCCAAACATAATGAGAGAATACTGGACAAGAGTGCAAGGTATTTGAGTCTGAACTGGAGGCAGTGATTGTACGGGATTCTTGGATTATATTCTCTGGGAAGTGGGTTTATACAGATGCAGGAAAGAGAATGAATTGAATATCTGATGATTAAAACAGTGTACTGTAGTAATTGTTAGTGCTATCCATTAAGTATTTCCAGTTCTCTTGGTCACATGGTGTGATTATATTTCTTTGTGAAATTAGGTCTGACCATGTGGTGTACCTTGATTAATGAATTGGGAGTGATTCACTGTACTCTTCCTTTGAAGCAACCAGATGGTTGCTGATCCATCAGCCGAGGTCCTTCAAATCAGATTATGTGGAACCTGAGCCAGCCCTCAGTGAACCTGTATCATGAGGGAGAAAGAAAGCATTTTTTATTTTAAGCCTAAGAGGAGATTGATGGTATGCTTGATACTTCAGTGTTAACTAGATTACTCTGATTGATATAGGGCTACATTATGTAGAACATTTTAATCAATATTAATTACTGTTATCTTGGGGCACCTGGGTGGCTCAGTCGGTTGAGCCTCCGACTTTGGCTCAGGTCATGATCTCATGGTTCATGAGTTCGAGCCCTGTGTAGGGCTCTGTGCTGACAGCTCAGAGCCTGGAGCCTGCTTCCGATCCTGTGTCTCTCTCTGTCTCTGCCCCTCCCCACTCTCACTATGTCTCACTCTGTCTCTCAAAAATAAGTATATGTAAAAAAAATTTTTTTTTAATTACTGTTATCTTTATCCTAAGAGCAATGGAAAACTATTAAAGAATTTTGGATAGGGTAATCAATATTATCACTGCCATCTTGTTGGCTAGCTTATCCTTGGTTAAGTCAAGCTTATGTATTACCTTCATACTTAATGCTCTGGATAGTTTGAATACAAGCTCACTGAACAAGCCTTAGGTGATGAAGAGAAGATATCCACAAAATTGATTTGCATTCTTTTCTGCCAGATTATTGAAGTCCATCTTTACAGCATGAGACCTCAGAAGAATATTTGTATTGGATGTTAATACCCTCACATAGTGCCCATTCTTAATACATTCTTATTCCCTAGACCTCCAGTTTTCTAATCTTGTCATTTTCAAATGCCTAGCCCTCCAATCATACCATAAACTGCTACCCATAGACTACCAACATTCTGTTTTCACTCACACTGAGGTAACCACTGTGCTTAAGCATAGCCAAGTTTGATATTTCATTCCAGATTTCCACTTTTGAGGAAAATCTCATTGTACCAAGTATTATATTGGTCATAGTGCTGTCAGGAAGAGGTAAACCATTTTGTATATTTCAAACTGAAGGAGAGTAAACTTAGTGTTCAGAAAGGTATTGGATGGGCTGGAGCAATAAATTGGAGAAGAATATTATTCCCCAAAGATCAAAAAATTGCAACTGTCCTTGATAAGACAGGGGTACTTTTAAGAAAATAAAAGGGGTACTTTTAGAAAAATATGCACAACTGATGTGGCTAGGAAGCTTGATGTTGCTGCTGAGGAGGAGTGCAGAAGTATGTTCTCCTACCGAACTTTTTGAAACTTCCATAGACACAGCTGGAGACCGTTCTGTGCTATTGTACACAATTTCTTTACTGATAACTGCAGCTGCTGTTTTAATTGCCCCCAGAATCAGAATAAAATGGCTCTTCCTTTTCTATCACCTTGTAGTCATTCAGTGCATCTCATTAGAAGAATCCAACAAAAACCTAGATGACTAGGGAGTTTGGCATATAGCTTGTAGGTGTTTAGCCCTGGCGATGCAAAAGATATAGAAGAGAGAATATGAAATTAAAGTACAACATAATGTTCAACATAATGTCACCCTGTATCAATCAGTGGGCAGTGTTGGGCAAAAAGGGATTGTGATCACACTTCAAGTAAGTGGAGATCACCACTCTCTTAATTTTTTCCTACCTTGTTAATTATTCCTCCTTAATTCTCTTCATTAATTTTTTCCTCATACTCCTAACCTCCCACTATTATAGTGTCCTATGGTTTAGGCCTCAGATCGTTGTCTTCTTTAGAAACACTTATGCTTGAGGGCATCCTCTCCAATCTCATCATCTGTAGACTGACCATCTATATATCTGTAGTTCCAAATCTTCCTCTAAATTCCAAACTTCTACATCAGTCAGTTCCTTGAACATTTTTCGCGACAGACTAATTATTACTTAAAACTAGCGTATACCACAACAGAACCTTTGATTGTTTTCCCTCCTTTCCTCCCATAGTACCTCCAAAAACAAGGAACAATAACAACACAACAACAACAACAACAACAACAACAACTCTGATCCTCCCCCTGTCTCATACAGTGTTATTGACCGATAGTGTCTTCCTTCAGTTGCTAAGTCCAAATATCTGGTGGTTACTTCTGATCCCTCTATTACCCTAACACTGTACATGTCTTACCATAGCACATGCTGCCTGCTCCATCTTTAAGATAGATAAAAAATCTGTTCTTGACCTGTCCACCGTGAGCACTCTAGTCTCTACCATCTTCTTTTCTGGACTATTTTAATAGATCCACAAATGGTCTGTTTTCTTTCACCCTGAATTCCCCCTACAGAGTCTGTGCCATGAAACAACCAGAGTGACCTTCCAAAAATTTAAAGAGGTTAAGTAACTTTTCTGCTCAGCTTCCTGTAAAGGATTCCCATCTCACCAAAATAGATTCCTACGATTGATAATGAGGCCTATAAAGTTTTACACATTACCTTTCTGACTTAATGTCTTACCACTCTGTCTAATCACTCATGCTGAGATATCCCAGCACGCTACTTTTTTTTCTGTTCCTCAACATAATAAACGTATTTAGAGTTTTTGCATTTACTCTTGCCTTTCCATGGAATGCTGTTCCCCTAGGTATCTATAAATCTTATTCCATCAATTTTGTCTCTGCTCAAATACCATTTTAGAGAAACTTTTCCTGATTATCAAAAATACTTTCTTCCATATTGTTCTGTTTCCTTCCCCTGATTTACTTTTTCTATAGCCCTTACCACCCTGTCCTTTGTCTGTATAATTCTTTGTTTCTATAACTTTGTACAACTGTATTTATTGCCCATTTCCTGCTACTAAAATGTTTAGCTTCATGAGAGCAGCAGGTACTTCGTTTTATTCCCTGATGTTTTCCTAGTGTCTAGAAGATTGCTTGGCCCTAGGTGGGTGCTCACCACATACCTGTTGAGTGGATAGATGGATAAATGACAAAGTGAATACAGTATGAAGAATGGATTGATATGATTCTAAAATTGTTGTAGCTCGGGTTGGAAAGTTATTGATGCATGATGGTAGCTTGAACTAGGGTAGTAATGGTAATGGAGGGAGGGAAGTAGATACTTTTAATAGGTACTTACATAATAATATATAATAATTTATATAATAATAGCATTTGGTAGGTGAGAAGGAAGAGTTCAATGTAAAGGATGCCATTTAGATTCCTACATTGTGCAACTGAATTAATGATGGTGCTATTTTCTTGAGAAAAAGGAATAGAAGAGGAGCCGATTTTAAGGGGGAAATCATGAATTAATTTTGAATGTTTAATTTTAACCATGTACATCCAGACTGACCCTTTGTATTCTGAGGAACAATTCTCTGAATAATTCAAATCCCTAGATTAATCTAAAAATACTTATAATGAAAAATTTATTTTGGAGACAGAGAGACAGAGAGCATAAGTAGGAAAGGTGCAAAGAGAGAGGGAGACAGAGAATCC
Organism: Neofelis nebulosa; assembly: GCF_028018385.1. Classification (NCBI taxonomy): domain Eukaryota; kingdom Metazoa; phylum Chordata; class Mammalia; order Carnivora; family Felidae; genus Neofelis; species Neofelis nebulosa. The sequence continues at coordinate 90,915,188 of NC_080791.1, forward strand.
CAAGCAGGCTCTGTGCTGTCAGTGCAGAGCCCCATGCGGGGCTTGAACTCATGAGTTGTGAGATCATGACCTGAGCCAAAACCAAGAGTCAGGATGCTTAACCGGCTGAGCCACCCAGGCACACCATGAAGAAGCTACTTATGTTGTTGGTCTCCAGGGTTCTTGAAGAAAGTTTGTTTAGTTACTAGAGATATCTTCTTTACCCCTACTCATAGAAACTATTTGTCTTTTAAGTCCCCTAAAGCCCCTTCTGCTCTCAAAGTCTGCTGCAAGAAAGTATCTAACACAAATCACTTATACCATAAAGTGAGTTTGAGTCCATGAGACATGCTGATGAAGTTACCTCATTTCTGACTATACAATTAAAGTCTCTGCTTCTGTCCTCACTCAGATTTCAAGCAAGCATAAGCAGGTAGGCAAGATCATCGTAGGAATAGTAACCCATCTGTTTTATGTGATATTATACTTATCAAATAATAATTTAAACCTATTTTTTATACATAAGATAAATTCTGGATTTATTTTGATCATGTCAGAGAGATGACTAGCTGAAGCATTTTTAGCCTCCTTTCCAGCTGTGAAATAAATGGATCGTCAGCTCCAAGAATTCCAAGTCAGAATAAGCAGGTAGGGAAAATCATTGTAGAAATAAAGACCTATCTACTATCCAGGAGATTATATCGATCTCAGGGTAATTTAAACTCACTCTTTCTACATAGGATAAACTTTAGGTTTATTTTAATAATCTCAGTGACGTAAATGGATGGTTGCCTAGGAGACATATTATGACTTCTTCTGTAGGCATGTCAAGAAAAGAAATCGCTTGGTGATAAAAATTTGAAAAGGATGAGGACTGGTATAGTAAACCTTTTGTGATAAATCTACTTTTGCAATGTGTTTCTGAAATGAGGAGTTGCATCCCAAAAGAGGTATTTATGTTCAATATAAAAACTACCACTCTGATTAAAATAGCAGAGTAGAGAAAATTGAGTTATTTACATGTTAATTATGTCCAAACTGAAGAAATGTTCACATGACCAAAAGCAAAGAGTCTCCCCCTCCACTTTCAGCCAAAGTGTTTATTTATGTATTATAGTAATATTCCTCATCATCTACTCATTTGACAAGTTTGGGGCTGATGCTATGGGCTATAAAGAATGCAAATATACTATGTTGGCTTCACTTGAGAGCCTCTTAGTTTACTATATGATGGAATATATTTCTGTAACTTCAATGTGATATGTAATAGAATACATGTCAAGGGAGTTAGATTCTTGAAGGAATTCAGAAGAGAGAAATTACTTCTGACTCGGTGGGGGAAATTGAGGTGAATTCTTAGAGAAGACAGCACCAGGGTTGTGCTTTGAAGAATAGACAATACCACAGGCAAGCAGTCATGGAAAAGACACAGAACTCCTGATGAGAGTAATACAAACAAAGGTCTTAATGCAGGAAGTCATTGCACACATATAGACTTATGCAAGCGGTTCAGTTTGGCCAGAGCACAGAGCACGTGAAGAAGAATGCCAGAGAAAAGACTGCAAACAGAGCTTAGGGTGGAATCAGTTGCCTTGCATTGCAGTTTAGACATTGGGCTAATTTCTGTGATGACTGGAACTGAACAGAGAACTTAGATACTTGGTTACAATCTAGACCTACTGTTAACTATTTGTGGGCAAGTTGGTAAGACCTCATCCTTTCCAGACATCAGATTATTTTTCTACAAAATGAAGAAGCTGATATAAATATCTGAAGTTTCTTCCAGTTCTAAGAATCCTTCAAAAATTCAAATTCAGGGATGCCTGGGTGGCTCAGTCCATTAAGCGTCCAACTTCGGCTCAGGTCATGATCTTGCAGTCCATGAGTTTGAGCCCCTCATCGGGCTCTGTGCTGACAGCTTAGAGCCTGGAGCCTGCTTCACATTCTGTGTCTCCCTCTCTCTTTGCCCCTCTCCAACTCACACACACACTCTCTCTCTCTCTCTCTCTCTCTCTCTCTCAAAAATAAATAAACATTAAAAAATTGCCCAAAATGCAATGGTAACAGAACACTAGAAGTTGCCTAGACCTGCCTTACGTATCCATGCTTTTGTAGCAATGCTCATACTAGTTCTGCTTAGAATGCCCTGTCAGTCTCCTATGCTTGAGGAAGTCCTTATCTACTTTCATTGATCAGTTCAAATATTATTATTTCCCTGAAGTCTTTCCCCCTGAATTTTGCCTTTTTTTTGGGGGGGGGGGTGTTTCTTCCCAGAACACTTTATTTTACAACCACCATGTTTAGCTTTGCTTTATAAACGCTTGTGTTTTCCACTAAATTATAAATTGTTCATAAATTTATCCCTCAAAGTACCCAGTTCAGTAATGTGCATGAAGGAGGTACTCAAGCCAATGCTTGAGTGCATAAAGAAATGGCAAATAATACAGATTGTCAACATTGAGACTTTACAACCACGACACAGAATTGGCTTATGGTATGTACTAAGCAAGTCTATCCAGCCGGTAACAATACTCTTTTCGGGGTCGCTCTGCACTTACAGCCTAAGAAACCAGAACTGTAAAGGGTGTGATCTTTCAAGTCACAAATGATTTGGACTAGAGTTACACACGAAACTCAAGCCGAACCAGTCTATTTTCACTCTTAGGTTTTAAAGTAAAAACATCAAGAGAAATGGATAAAGACGTAAGCCTGGAAGCACAGAGCTGAGTCAGATTTTTGGCAAAATGATAAAGTGCAGATGTGGAAAGTTCTGCTGAAGATTCTGGAACCATTCTACCACTTGCTTTTCCCTAAAGCCCATTTCTTCAGTTTCATCTTGAATTTCATGATATCTGTAATAAAATTCTGTCTTGAGACGGTTTGAATGAGATTTTATTACTTGAAATCAACTGTGTCTTCTATTAACACTGCTTAATCCTCTGGCACCTTTTCTAATCCAATGAGAATTTCTTGAAATTGAGTAATAGATGTCAGGTTTCACTAAATAGTGACTTGCTAAAAAAAAAATCCATACGGGGCACCTGGGTGGCTCAGTCAGTTAAGCATCCGACCTTGGCTCAGGACATGATCTCATGGTTCATGAGTTTAAGCCCCACATCGGGCTCTGTGTTGACAGCTTGGAGCATGGAGCCTGCTTCAGATTCTGTGTCTCCCTCTCTGGCCCTTCCCTGTTCACGCTCTGTCTCTCTCTGTCTCAAAAGTAAATAAACATTTAAAAAAATCCGTATCTGATTTATTTTTTTCTAAATGTTTGTTTGTTTCTTTGTATGTTTAGAGTGCAAGAGTGTGCCCGAGAGGGCCAGAGACAGAGGAAGAGAGAGAATCCCAAGCAGGCTCCTCACTGTCAGTGCAGAGTCCCATGCAGGGCTCAATCCCACAAACCATGAGATAATGACCTGAGCCAAAATCAAGAGTTGGAATCTTAACTGACTGAGCCACCCAGGTGCCCCCATATCTGATTTATTATATCTCACTTGACTGGTGGTTAATGGGTCCAATTTAGCAATTTGGCAAATGCACATCAAAATACAAGGACATTGAGGTGACATGATGAACATGGCAGGGTTCAAGTCAGTCTGCCAGGAGCTAGTGTGTGGGGTTCTGGGTGGCTCATTGAGCCAGTTATTCAGTGGGGTTTTACTAGTGGTTGACTTGAGCTAGAATTCTTGAGGTAGAGCTGAGAATCCAGAGCAATAAAGACCAGATACAAATGCCCATGTAAAAAGAACTACAAACAGAATAATATTTCAGGGCATGCTGGCTAACATATGGAGTTGTACTGGTGATACCCAAGCAGGATATGTTTTCATTGTAAAAAACACATAATAGGAAATCTATTCTCTTTCTATTCTCTTAATATATGTTTAAATGTACAGTATGGCATTAACTATATGCATGTTATCATAAGCAGATCTCTAGAATTTTTTTATCCTCTATGAGTAAAACTCTATACCCACCCAACAGCAACTTCCCATTTTCTTCTCCCCCTAACCACTTGCAACCAACATTCCACTTTCTGTTTTGGACACTGACTGATTTAGATGTCTCATATAACTGGCATCATGCAGTATTAGTCCTTCTGTAACTAATTATTTCCCATAATAAATGTCCCTTCAAGATTCATCCATGTTGTAGTATATAACAGAATATCCTTTGTAAAAATTTGAAATGTAGTTGATATACAGTATTAGTTTCAGGTGTACAACATAGTGCTTCAACAGTTATATACGTTATGAAATGATCACCACAATATAGGTTGTTATCATCTATCATTATACAAAGGTGTTACAATATTAACTATATTCCCTATGCTGTATATTACATCCCTGTGACTTATTTTAAAACTGGAATTCTGTACCTTTTAAATCCTATTCCCCTATTTTTACCATTTCCTCGCCATTCCTCTCCTCTGGCAACCACCATGTTCTCTGTATCTATGTGTCTAGTTTGGTTTTTTCATTTGGTTGGCATTTTATATTCCACATGTGAGTTAAATAGCGCAGTATTTATCTTTCTGACTTAATTAACTTAGCATAATACCCTCTACATCTATCCATGTTGTCACATATAGCTAGATTTCATTCTTTTTTATGGGTAAGTAATATTCCATTGTATATTAAAGCTGAATGATATGCCTTTATGTGTATTTACCACATTTTCTTTATCTTCTCATCTATGAACATTTAGGTTGTTTCCACCTCTTTACTATTGTGAATAATGATGTAATAAACATGGAAGTGTAAATATCTCTTCAAAATACTGTTTTGAAATCTTTTGGATAAATACCCAGCAGAGGAATTATCGGATCATATGGTAGTTCTGTTTTTAATTTTTTTGACGAACTTCCAAACTAGTTTCCATAGTAGCTATGCCATTTTACATTCCCACCAAAAGTGTACAAGCATTTCAATTTCTTTACATCTTCACCAAAACTTGTTATTTTTTGTTTTGTTGATCGTGGCCATCATAATAGGTGTGAGATGATATCTCATTGTGGTTTGGATTTGGATTTTCTTGTTAAACAGTGATGTTGAGCTCATTTAAAAAATCTTGCCTTCTGTGGCCATTTGTATATCTTCTTTGGAGAAATGTCTATTGAAGTCTTTAGGCAAGTTTTTAATTGGGATATATTTTTTTTCTATTGAGTTGTAGTGGGAGTGTCTTCTATATATCATAAATTAACTCTCTATCAGACATATGATTTTCAAATATTCTCTGCAATTCCATAGGCTGCCTTTCCACTCTGCTATTCATTTTCCTTGCTGGGAGCATGCTAGTTTGATACAGTCCCACTTGGTTGTTTTCACTTTTGTTACCTGTGTTTTTGGTGTTGTAACCAAGAAATTATTGAAGACTAATATTATGAAGCTTTTCTCTGTGTTTTCTTTGAGGAGGTTTATAGCACTGAGTCTTAAGTGCTATAGTGCAATAAGTCTTTAATGTATTTTGAATTTGTTTTTTATGTATGGTGTAAGATAAGGGTCCAATTCCATTCTTTTACATGTGGATATCTAATTTTCCTAACATGCTTTATTGATGAGACTATCTTTTTCTCATTGTGTATTCTTGACATCCTTGTGAAGATCAGTCGACCTTATATGCATTTATTTTGGAGCTCTCTATTCTATTCCACTGGTCTATAACTCTGTCTTTAGGCCAGTTCCATACTGATTTAATTACTGTAGCTTTGTAATGTGTTCCGAAGTCAGGATGTGTTAGGCCTCCAACTTTGTTCTTTTTTCTCAAGATTGTTTTGGCAATTGGGGTCCTTTGTGGTTCCATATGAATTTTAAAATTGTTTTGTCTATTTCTTCAAAAAATGCCATTGGGATGTTGATAGGGATTACACTGAATCTGTAGATTGCTCTGGATATATTAGGCATTTTAACAATATTATGCCTTCCTATCCATGAACACCAAATATTTTCCCATTTATTTTTGGCATCTTTAATTTCTTTCAGTGATGTTTTACAGTTTTTAGTATACAAATCTTCTGATTTCTTGTATAAGTTTAGCCCTTAGTTTTTTGTATTTTTGTTTTTGTGTTTATTTTGGTTTGGATGCTAATGTAAGTGGGATTGTTTCCTTAATTGCCTTTCCAGGTATTGTTTCTTATTATTTCATAAAAATGCAACCGATTTTCGTGTGTTCATTTTGTATTCTGAGATTTGTTGAATTTGTTTAGTACGAACGTCTTTGTATGGAATCACCAGGGTTTTCTGCATGGGATCATGTCATCTGTGAACAGAAATCATTTCACTTCTTCCTTTCCTATTTGGATGCCTTTTATTATTTTTCTGGCCTAATTGCTGTAGGTAGGATGTCTCATACTATGTTAAACAGAAGTGGTAAGAGTATCCCTGCCATGTTCTTGATGTGAGAGAAAAACCTTTTTTTTTTTTTCCACTTAGTATAATGTTAGCTGTGGCTTGTCATAGATGGCCTTTATTATGTTATGTCCTTTTAATACCCAATTTGTTGAGTTTTTATCATGAAAGGATGTTGAATTTTGTCAAATGCTTTTTCTGCATTTATTGAGATGACCATAGGATAGTCATGTGACTTATTGTGTTGAGCATGCTGGAGTCCTCTTAAGGACCTCCTACATGTGAGTGCAGAGACTTTGGAGTGGAAGCATCATGAGGTAGGAAATATGGGGGAAATAAACCAAGTCTATGCAATAATCTCTCTAACCTCGTAACCACAAAATGCTGTGACCTAGATTTAATTGGTATGTATAAACACAACACAGAGCCAAGAATAAGATGAAAATCATATCAAATGTAGAACAGGTACAAAGAAGAAGGGTCAATGATAATTCTTCAAACCCTGGTGGATATACTTGCATGGTCTTTATTGGTCAACAGATATATAAAGTGAAGGTTATTTTGATGACTTCAAGACAAATATAGAGAAGTAGAAATTTAAATTCGAGAATCTTGTTAGGAAATGCTCAGATATGTTCCTTCTAGGTTTGTAAGCTGAATTGAATATCCCCAAAAGATGTTAAAGTTCTAACTCCCAGGACCTCAGCATGTAAGCCTATCTGGAAATAGTGTTGTTGCAGATATAATCAGTTAATAGGATGTCATACAGGAGTATGGTGTGCCTTTAATCCAATATGACCATTACTCTTAGAAGAGGAAGATAGATACAAAAAGACACAAAGCAGAAGATGAGAATGTGATGTTGGAGGTAGAGACTGGAGTGATGAATCTCTAAGTCAATGAATGTCAAGGATTGCCTGAAAATCCAGAATCTAAGAAAAAAAGCAAAGACCCTAGACCCTTCATAGAAAACATGGCCCCATGGGCACCTTGGTTTTGGACTTCGAGCCTCCAGAACTGTCAGATATTAAATTTCTGCTGTTTTAACCTTTGCTGGTTAGTGGTTCTTTGTTGGAGCAGACTTAGGAAGCTAATAGAGGATGGCTGGCTGTGAATTAGGCAAACAAGGTGTAAAGCAGTTTAGGGAGGAGAAGTCAGAAAAGAAGTGCCATGGACAAAACTTACAGGACAACTGGTCACAAACTATTTTCAGTGAAATGAATTCTATCCCAATAGACTAGTCACTGAAAACACAGTGCGTGTCACTCTGTGGGCTGCTGAACACAAACCAGCTTGTGAAGTCATCAGTCACTCTCAAATGTGCAGTAATGGAAGCAAAACGCAACGTGTTATTTACTCAAAAATGCTCACTTTAAACTGAACAATGGAAGAGTGAAATAATGGCTTATGTGTTCCTGCTTCCCACTCTTCTGCCTGAGTTCTCATCTTATGTGACTGTAAGATAAAGAGCCTCCTGGACGCCATCAATGGTGGTAAAATGGCTCAGGGAAAAATGCCCAACTATGAAATAGGAACAGAAAAAAGGTAAAAGCACTGATACAAAATAAGCTCCAGTGGAATTTATCTGAGTTTGTGATCACTAAGTCTGTTAAAAACTCTCGTTAAATAGCCCAAAACCAACTGGAAGAAAAATAAAATATGCCACAGTAAGATGGGAATATTTTTTCTCTGCAACACCAGGTATGAGTGTCTGATAGTATCTATTACGTTTTTTTGTACTCTTCATTTATTAAGCTGGCATCACTAAATCAAGTCCTAAAAAATTAATTCCTTAAATAGAATTTCTAAATGTATAGCAGGGCTGCTTATGTAACTATGTATATATGAATACACCCATTATATGTGTACGTAGTGCAGCATATTTCTGTCTCTGTCTGTTTCTCTCTGTCTCTGTCTCTCTCTCTCTCTCTCTCTCTCTCTCTCACATACACACACACACACACACACACACACACACACACACACACACACATATGTAGGGATTGTAATTTGGGAATCTTGGCAGGAAATTCTCAGATGTGTTCTTCCTGGGCATGTGCTACGGGTTGCATTATGCTGACTGCTTCATACGTGTATCAGTCTTAATGCTGACCATACCATTTTGGTCAGATTTCCAAACATCTCCTAGACCTGTGTGGCATTTGTTCAGATTACAGCTCCTGGCCATTCTTTTTAGCCTTGCTTTATAGAGACTCCCTGTTAATGCACAGGCAAGAATTCAGGTAAAGTTTCAATGTGACACTTGTGCAGATCTCTGTAGTTTTTTCTCTATATATCTCCATTTGCTCTGCTACCCTGCTCTTCAAATTCTAGCCGTTCTTATCCATCCTGGACTTTGAGCTCTGTGTCCCTAACTCAGCGAGAGCACCTATCTTGCTTTGCCTATACCTTGGTCAAGATATTGTCTTCAGGGAGAAAGGTTAGGTGGTCGGAGGTCTCAAATGTTTGTTTGTTTGTTTTCATTTTGTTTTGGTTTTGTTGATATTATTTGTAGGGAGCACAGTCATGCTCCTTCATGTCCAAAAGATTGAAAATTGTTATTTCACATATTTTACCCAGTGTTCTGGTTATTTATGGCGAGAGGTCAAATTCCCACCAGTAATTTCCTTGTTTCCGAAGTAAAACTCTGTATGCTTCTTACTTGTATAAAATGTATCTATTCTCTTCTCAACTTTCTTAAAATACTAATTTTTTGTTTCTTTGTAACCTCCAAATTCATGCACAATGTTTATTTTAATCTTCCTCCTGTTTTGTTTCATTTTTTTCAGAAGTCAGGCTCATATTAAAAACAATAGTGTACTTGATATAAATGGCTGTTAAGAGTTGTTGCTGGTTCATATCTGTTTTTTCCCTGGGTCTTTTGAGTGTGATGGCTGCATTTCCCTGATGGTATCTAGGCGGGAATTTGAAAATAGAATTGCGTATAAATGACACTCACACTATAATTAAAGAGGGCATTATTCTGTGACAAGATCCACACCGACAGTTCTAGTTCTTCTAAGACAGCTTTTTTTCCATTTCTCTAGGGAGCAGCTTTCGTGTTTTGGCCTGAGGATAAACATTCTGCTGCCAACTCAAAATTTTAGAAGAGGTGGAAGGGTCACTTGAACAGCTTTTCTGTTAAATTAATAAAGGAAGGAAGAAAAGAAAAGAAGAGGAGAGTGGGGAGAGTCAGAGAGAGAGTTTGGGTGGTGTTTTGTGTAATCTCACAGAGCTAACATAGTAGAGTGTGGTCTTTAATCCATGCCATTGAGCACAATCACTTTGGGTATTCACTAGTGAGTGGTTGACTGCTATCCTGGAAATTCTGGAAGGGGTCTTCTCTCTCCTGCTTCCTGATGGTCTCTTGAACATGATTGTGTCATTTTTGGCAACATTTTCATATGAACCTGGCATAGGAGATAAGATAACTCTTCTCAAGAAAAGAAGAGCTAGGGAGTTTGTCTTTGTTTAAAACTTAAGGTAGCTTAGCTTCTAAGGAAAACAATTCACTATTTAGATGAGCCCCTGTTTTATTTAAGTAGGTTACAGGTAAGGAAAAGTTTCCAGCTCCCACTTATGTTTCCTTGCAGTTACTGTCATGATTTCCAACTATCAAAAAGCACCATATCATTTGTACAAGCTCTGTAATTTTATGACACCAAAAATCATCATCACCAGTGAAGCGAGTTGCCTTTGGTTTAAGGTTTTTTGTTTGTTTGTTTTTGTTTTGTTTTACCTCACAGTCCAACTCCAGAGTTCAATTTCATGTGGAATGTTTCAAAACTCACTGAACCTTTAGGCCAGAATTCATGTTGGAAATGGTAATTTCTCATAACTTGTGAATTCACTTTTCAAACTTTCATGCTTTATCTGATTTTACTTTATTTTGTATGTTGTATTTCTTAATATCCTATGAGAAATATTTAGTGTTTTTTTTTAAATGGAAGGATAGTTGGCATGCAATATTATATTAGTTTCATGAGTACAACATAGTGATTCAACAGCATTATGTGTTACACTGTGTTCACAAGTGTGGCTACCACCTGTCACCCTACAACACTGTTACAAATTCCATCGACTATTCTGGGTGCTATACATTTTACTCTGTGCCATTGTTGATTTTAAATTAGTTGGCAGAAATACTGTTATATGCTATATGCACGTCATCCTCAAGATCCTTGCCTATCTTTATATGTTACAAATTCTGAACTCCCGGGGTGCCTGGGTGGCTCAGTCGCGACGTTAAGCATCCGACTTTGACCTGGGTCAAGGTCTCAAAGCTTCTGAGCTGTCAGCTTAGAGCCTGGAGCCTGCTTTGGATTCTGTGTCTCATTCTCTCTCTGCCCCTCCCCCACTTGTGCTCTGTCTTTCTCTGTCTCTCAAAAATAAATGTTAAATTTTTTTTAAAGTTACAAAAGAAAAAAAATTGTCAACTTCCTTCCATATGGCTTTTGAAAACCTTCAAGCTTAGAGAATTATAGAAAGGATAATTATTAACAAGCATATAGTCTCCAAGTTTCATGTTCTTCCTAGTAGTAGTGATTCCCCCCTTCTCACATCTTATCACAATACTTCTAAAAAGAATTTCAATTAAAATAATGATATCATATACCTGTTACAGAACCTACTGTCAGGAAATTGAATGGTTTATATTCTGTTTAAAGAAAATGAATTAAAAGGTACTAGCCAAGATGAATGCAAACTTGATTGGTAGTACTCTCCTCACCCAAGACTATTTTTGTCTATTTTGTCTATGTTTGTGACCCATTTCATTATTGATGTCCTAGCATCTCAAGACCCTATTTGCAATGATGAGGAATTGTCATTGTGTCTGCAAAGGCTAGGAAATTCTCACCCCTCATTTTGACCACTAGAATGTAAAAATGGGACTAATCTTGTCTAGTTAGATCATTCCAAAGGAGTGTGAAACTTTTTATATTTTTATATTTGAAATATAGTATGCAGTTATAGAAGAGCATAAAATAAATGGTTTAATAGTAAGAATACCTGGGCAAACACCACTAAGGTTAAGAAATAGTAACATTGAGATATTTTAGAAGCCCCCCATGGTCCTGCAGAATCGTTATCTCCTTCATCCTTACCAAAGGTAAATACTATCTTGATTATATTATCCCCTTGCTCTGAGGAACAGAGAGAGGGAGAGAGAGACAATCACAGTTAGGCTCCATGCCCAGCATAGACCCTGATGTTGGGTTCGATCTCATGAATCCTGCGATCATAAACTGAGGCAAAATCAAGAGTCAGATGCTTAACCGACTGAGTCACTCAGGCACCCCTAGAAATGTTTTTATTTAATTTTTTCATGATTATTTATTTTTGAGAGAGAGAGAGAGAGAGCACAAGAGGGGAAGGGGCAGAGAGAGAGAGGTAGACACAGAATCCAAAGCAGGCTCTAGGCTCTGAGCTGTCAGTACAGAGCTTGACGTGGGGCTCGAACTGACCAGCCGGGAGATCATGACCTGAGCCGAAGTCAGATGCTTAACTGACCGAGCCACCCAGGATCCTCCCCTAGAAATGTTTTTAAGTCAAATTCCTATTTAAGTCTTTTGACCTTTTTTAGATTGGATTCTTTGTATTTTCGTAATTGATTCATAGGAGTATGTTATATTCTTTGGAGGTAAATTGTTTTCAGGTATGTGTTTTAACATACTTGTCCCACTGTATGAACTGACTTGTTACTATTAATCGAAAAATTAATTTTAAAGAAAATGAGTTTATCTTTGCCTTTATGTTCGATAATTTTGTGTCTATTTCTTTTCTTTTTTTTTTCAACATTTTTTATTTATTTTTGGGACAGAGAGAGACAGAGCATGAACGGGGGAGGGGCAGAGAGAGAGGGAGACACAGAATCGGAAACAGGCTCCAGGCTCCGAGCCATCAGCCCAGAGCCTGACACGGGGCTCGAACTCACGGACAGCCCAGAGCCTGACGCGGGGCTCGAACTCACGGACCGCGAGATCGTGACCTGGCTGAAGTCGGACGCTTAACGGACTGCGCCACCCAGGCGCCCCTTTTGTGTCTATTTCAAGGCAGTTTACCTCTTTGATTACAGCCGTCTCTGTCCTTTCTAGAGGTAACACTGGCTATTATGGTAATTATATTCCAGACTTTAAAATATATTTTTACAATCTCTTTATGTACCCCTACATAATTTTTTAAATTTTTACTTGTACATGATATAGTGCCATCCTTTTTTTTTTTTCATTTTTATGGATTACTTCTTTTGATCAGTATTTTGTATGTATTCATATATTTTCATTGATTGAGAGTATTCCAATATATGTACATGACCCTTTTCCTCTTACTTATAGCTAAAAAGTTCTCTTTCTATAATTTATTTTATTGACCTATTTGTCTACCTTTGCATCAATATCCCAGTTTTAATTCTTTTAACTTACAATATAGATTGATATCTGCGAATGCATGTCCTCTGACTTCATTGTTCTACTTCAGTATTACCTAGACTGTTTATAGGCCTTTGCTAGGTTAGTTCAGATTGGCAGTTTCCATGAAAAGTGTGGCCATATTTTGATTGACATTGCTTTGATTCTGTTAATCAATTTTGGGAAATGGGCATCCTTTACCCATTTAGTTTTTTAAATTTGTAGACATTGATATTGCTCAGTTTATTTTAACCTTTTAAAATTGCCTTAGGTTGGGGCATCTGGGTGCCTCAGTTGGTTAAGCCTCCGACTTCAGCTCAGGTTGTGAAATCACAGTTCGTGAGTTTGAGGCCAGCACTGGGTAAGCTCGAGCCCTGCTTCAGGCTCCATACTCTTTCTCCCTCTCTCCCAAGCAGGCTCTGTGCTTCAGCACAGAGCTGGACATGGAGCTTGAACTTGGGAGCCATGAATCATAACCTGAGCTGAAATCAAGACTCGGATGCTCAACTGACTGAGCCACCCAGGTGCGCTGTGTTTACTGATTTTGACCCTACTAATTGAGTTTCCAGCCTTCTCTATTCAGGTTCTGCAACTCTACATTCTTCACACGATTTCTGAATTTTTCTCTTATGTTTAACATTTAAATGGAAAGGAAACAAGAGGGCTCATAACTATATCCAGTGAACATTCCCTGACTTATGAAGAAATGGATATGGGACAGACTTGGCAAGTTACTCAGATAAATGTTAGGCTGGAACTATTGTCTGATTTATTAAGATTTTTCTAACAGTGCTTGAGTTATTTCTCATGCCTTTTGTTCTTTTAAATGGAAAGTCAAAGTTTGTATAAACTCTTCTTTTATAATTTAAAGCTTTTTCGGAGATCAGTTCCATCATAAAGAGCCATATTCTCAAATAAAATCAATGCCTTAATCTGTTAAAATGAATAAAACAAAAAACTCCTTTATTGATTCTGAAGAGGACTTAAAATACATCATTCTGTACCTCCTTATATTCAGACCCTCACTAGTGAGAACTGCCAAAGTGATTCTGAGCAGACGGTAGGTCATTTTTCACAACAATATTTAAGAAGTAGAATAGGCCTCTAACCCTGGGAGCAGAGAAATTTCAGAATGTACAACTTGGAATTCTATCACTACTGGTGCAGTCATATCCTCAAGGTCTGAAGAAGAATCTAGAACTCCATAGTTACATGCAAGCATGTTTGTCACTTTCAGTAGCCCTCTCCCCCAAAAGAAGAGAAAGAAGAGCCAGAAAATTAAGGCTTGTACCAATAGAAGCAGTAATATCTGTGAACAAAAAATTGCGATACCATGTAGTTGAATGAACGTTCTTTTATTCTGACTCTTTAAGATATTTTATAATGGGGCCGTGCTTCAAACCCTAGACTTCTCTGTCATTAATGTCACCGGGTATAATGATGATTCCCAAATAAGTCTCAATCAGTAAAGTGAAAAATAAGGAGACGTTTCTGTTGTTTTGAAACAATGTAATGAAAAAAGTCAGAAGAATCTTAATCCCAAACTTAGCATGCCAAATCTTATCAGGTTGATTGCCTGACCTGATTTTCCGTCTCTGCTATGAAATGCTGCTTGCTCCTTGGTTCACTGGGGCTGCACCTGATTCAGTCTTCTGCTGAGTCTTTTGCTACCAAAAGTGAAAAGTAGTTAATACAGTTTAATAAGTGCCATTATAACGAACAAGCAGTCTCCAGACCCTGTGCTTGAAAAATCCAATAGGCTGACTTTGCACTATTTTAACTCTCTGTTAATTCAAGTAAGCGCTATTGGAGGGAAATGAGAGGTGGATGATGGAAGTAACTGTCTTTGTGTTCTTTTTCCCTCTCTCATTCCCACCCTGACCTGTGTGAAAGGAAGGGAGGCGGAAGCTGTAACAGGGATGCAGGCCACTTAATAAATATTTAATTACATTCAGATCTGTTCACTTAGCTTAGGAGCTATTGTCAGCTAGTTAATGGGACATTAATTAAAAAGCATATTCAATGAGGTAAGGGTCATTTACACCTGGAAGGTCTCTACCTGCCTTTGGAGCCCTGATGGAATCTCAGCTAATTAGCTACATTTCACAGAAGACCAAACCTTTGTGTCATTTAGTAAGATATATTTCATGACAGCAGCATAATGTATGAAGGTACAAAACTGTAGGGGCAGCCACCATATTGGCAGTGTGGATGAAAGTTGAAAAAGAAGGTATATAAGAAAGCTTTAAAACTCTAAGTGCAAGGGGAAATGTGCAAGCTCAAATGGTTTTTTTTTTGTATTTTTAATGTATTTTATAGAAAGTGAGGCTGTAAATACTACGCAGTTTTTTTATTTGGTTGGTAGAACAATTCCCCTTCCTTTATATTAATTTCCCAAGACATTCTATTTTACTATATATGTGATTTCAGAAATTCAACAAAAATGTTACTTGCTACATTTTTTAAGGTTCTGATATTGAAAGAATAATACATTTCAGTAATTTTTTTAAAGCTTATTTATTTACTTTGAAAGAGAGAGAGAGAGGAAGCACAGGCAGGGGAGGAACTGAGAGAGGGAGAGAGAGAGAATCCCAAGCAGGCTCCTTACTGTCAGAGTAGAGCCTGATCAATGCTGGGCTAGAACTCACGAATCTCCAGATCATGATCTGAGATGAAATCAAGACTCAGATTTTTTTTTTAATTTTTTTAACGTTTATTCATTTTTGAGACAGAGAGAGACAGAGCATGAATGGGGGAAGGTCAGAGAGAGAGGGAGACACAGAATCTGAAACAGGCTCCAGGCTCTGAGCTGTCAGCACAGAGCCTGACGCGGGGCTGGAACTCACGGACCGCGAGATCATGACCTGAGCCGAAGTCGGACGCCCAACCGACTGAGCCACCCAGGCGCCCAAGACTCAGATGTTTAACCGACTGAGCTACCCAGGAGCCCCTGCATTTCAATAATTTTTTAAAATATTTTGCATGCCTACCAAGGGACGATCACTGTTCCAGGGACTAAATTTTAATTTTGTTCATGAAATTGTGCAGCTTGCTTATTGCAGAAATAGAACAAGATCCTCCATTTTGTAGTGATTTATACTCAGTGTTGTGGAACATACACATTTCATACAGGTGCACTAAGTTAATAGCAATGTTAACAACTCTTAGTTTTTTAAGAAAAATATGCTTTTAGTAGTTCATCCCTATTCAAGGTACTATACATTTTTAAGAGTGATTAATACTCATGGTAAAAATAAATGCTAAAATTTAGCTGTACATATATATCAGATAGTTATTATGTTTAATATGTGCCTGACACTGTTTCAGTGCTTTATAATCATTGCCTCATTTGGCCTTTACAATGTCCCCAACGATGCTAATTTGCACATAGTTACATAACTCGTCCAAGGTCACAAAGGTGGTGTATGTCTCAGCCTGAATTCAGATCTAGACCTGTCTTTATTCTAAGCACACACTTTTAGTGACCCCACTGTATTACTTTAAAATAAAATAGAAATGAACACTTTTCTACAAAGGAACATTTTTTTATAACCACTCTCTGACCAGTTACTGTTCTTTGCATTCCAAAAATTGGTGTAAAATGATGAAATACTTTTTTATAAGAAAGTGGAAGAACTTGAAACGGGTATGAGAAGAAAGCTATTCTAGAGTCAGGTGTCAAAATCCTAGTGAGAGATTGTCAAACTGGAATATACGTCTTTGAAAGATGGAAGACAAGAAACACTACAAAACATGCAATTGACTGTTGCTCTACAAATAACCCAGAGATTTAAGTTCACTGCATACATATACTAGATTTAAAGCTCAGGTCTGTGTGGATTTAGAAGGCTCAGAGCTCTGTGTTCCTGGGTGGGCTCACCTCTCTCCTCCCTCTGGCTTTTAGAGCATCATCAGACCATCTGACTTGACCATATGGGCACCAATCCCATCATGCCCTTCAACCTTTTCTACATCAATCTAAGACACCAATGTCATGCACACCCCCAGATTTTCATATTCTGTACATTTCCTGTTATGACTCCATAGCAAAATCCTTTGTATCACCAGGCTCCTGTTTCCTGCACCTTCTTGCTCTAAGGGGATTCTGACTCTTTTCCAAGGTTATAGTTTCCCTTGTAGCTCTCTCAAGGTGTGACTATTGATCTGACATACTCCTTATACCTGGAATTAAAGTAAGTGTCTCATTGCTGTTTCTCCTTCCTTCCCAGATCTCTAGTTTTTAATCTCATAATCTTGTGCCCTCAGAGATTTCTAGCAACTTCCTTCCTCACTGCAGTCACCTTTAGATCCTTGGATTACCTAGCTTAGCTCCTTAGAGATTTTAGTTCCAGGCTCACAGTCACCCTCTCCAATACCATTCCAATATTGATTTAGGTGATTTCAATACATATGTAGATGGCCCTTCCAATACCATGGTTTACCACGTCTTTATCTTTCTTTCCTTTGATTATCTTTGCTATCCCCACCTTACTTAACCATTCATTTCCATGGTGATAAACTAGACTTACCATTGACAAAACTTCAATTCCTCTGCAATCTTAATTCCAATCTCAATTTCACCTCACTCAATTTCAAATTACTACTTCCTGACTCTCTACTCCTTCAGGAAATCTAATCCTAAGATTTCTTTATCAGAACCAGGGTTTACAATTCATTATTGCTATCTACCTTTCATGTTTCTTTCCACAACATCCTAATTTTTAAACCAGTTTAGATCCATGCTCCAGCATCACACACTTGTCCCTCTCGTCATTCATCATATACTCACCTGCAAAATTCCAACCCTAATGAAAATCCCTACTTACATGCACCCGTTTCAAGTGGCTGATTGTTGGAGAGGAAGAAGTCACAAATGTGCTGACAGGTTTAGATTTATGACACTAACCAGAAATTGTCCGTTCATGAGCCCCATAATTCCGTTAAAATTTCCTACTTCATTCACTTTTCCATTATCTTAAATAACTGTTTTATACTTTCTCCTCTCTCCTCAAACTTCCAAATCTTCCTACACTCTAATCCTTCTAAGAGTTTGTTTTTCTATTATACTGAGGGGGAAAAAAAACATTTAAGACCTTCCTTCTGCTCCCACTGTCACATCTATGTTCATTTCTGCATCTGTAACCAAAATTCGTGTCTTCTTTCTCATTACTAGAAACGGACTCTGTACTCCTAAGGAAGCCTCTTTACTTGAACATTTCTTTCTTTCCTTTTTCAACTACTCATGGCCATAGATCCAACAGTAAATCTGTTCCTTGTGTGATCAATTTCCTCTTTCAACTGGAAAATAAGATTACAATTTCTAAATAAGCTGTTAATTTCCATCACAAAATCAAATGAAAACCCTAAAATATCTTGACCATACATTGCATTCCAGCTACCACTCCACATCTTGGTTCTCTTTTAGAACAAAATGACATAGAGATGAATATAATTATTATTTCCAATTCCTATCCTCTTTCTCTCTTGAACCTACTCCAGTCAGGTTTTTTGCCACTACCATCCCACTGAAATGCCCCTTGTGAATATAAGCAGTGAATTTTCAGTTACTGAATCTGAGGACCAATTCTCAGATTTATCAGCATTTGACACTTAATCATTCCCTGCTCCCACTCGAAAAGCCTTCCTCATATGGGTTCAGGGATACCCTAATTCTTTTTGGTTCTGGCTTCCATCTGGCCATGCCTTTGGCTTCCATTGCTAGATCCTCATCACGATTCTATGCTAGTAGTGTTGGGTTGCTCCATTTCCTATAGTCCTATGACTTTAACTATGATTGCTTTTATTTCTGAAATCAATGTTTGCAGTTTGAGCACCTACACTCAAGTCTAGATTTGAACAATGAAATTCCCAGGTGTGGGTCCATCTCACTGCCCTTTCATACTTGACATATTTAAAACCAGATTTCTAATCCCTCACCCATCTCAGTAAATGGCACTGCCGACTAATAACGCAGGCCAAAGACTTTGAAGTAGCATCTGAAATCTGTAAAACTCTAGTCTAAAAGCAACCCGTAGGTCTTCCTTTATCCACCATAAAAATGTATCCTTTACCTTCTCCCTTAATGTCTCCTCCACTAATATTCTTGTCTCAGCTACCACTATCTCTGTATTAGATTAACGTAGTAACCCCCAACTGGCTTGCCTGATGCTGCCATTTCCCTTCCCCAGTCCACCAATCAGCCAAGATACTATTTGTAAAATTTAAAGCTCAGTGTATTTCCATGCTTAAAACTTTTTTTCTTGGTTTCATGTATCATTCAGTAAATAAAATAATATCCTTTCATGGCCTACTGAGCTCTGCATGACCAGGCCCTGTGCTACCTCTCTGACCTCCCCTCATTCCACACTCCTCCTGAATCAGTCCACACCAGCCACAATCCCTGATGCTCTTCAAATGGGCAAGTATTTTGTTTTGTTTTATTTTGTTTTGTTTTGTTTTGTTTTGTTTTGTTTTGTTTTACTTTAGGGCCTTTCCACCTGCTGTTCCTTGGCTTAAAATGATTTTTTTTTTTCCATATAATCTCAGGGCTTTATCCCTCATCTCCTTTAGGTATTTGTTCAAATATTTTGATATTAGGGAAGCATTTCCTGAACAGCATATTTAAACTTGCATTCCTCTTCCCATATCACTTTCTATCTCCTTTCCATATTTTAATTTTTATTGTACTCTACCAGTTCACTATCTGATGTTCCATATATATTTTAGATTGTTGGTCTCCCTTCTACTGGAATTTGTAATAGGTAAGTCAGGTATCTTTGTTTTAAAATTTTAAAAATTAATTAATTAATTAATTAATTATTATTTTCTTAGGGAGAGAGTGCAAACAGGGGAGAGGGGGAGAGGGTCAGAGGGATAGAGACAGAGAGAGAGAGAATCTTAAGCATGCTTCACACACAGCGCAGAGCCTGATGCAGGACTAGATCCCATGACCCTTGGATCATGACCTGAGCCGGAATCAAAAGTCAGACACTCAACTAATTGAGCCGCTCAGGTGCCCTTCTGTTGTTGTTGTTGTTGTTTGAACTGTTCCATTCCCAGCAGATAAAATGAGTCCTGATATATAGTAGGTGTTTGGTAAGAATTTATTGAATAAATGCAATACACAAAGTGCAATTGTACCAGTCATTTATTTTTTTTTAATTTTTTTTTTTGACGTTTATTTATTTTTGAGACAGAGAGAGACACAGCATGAAGGGGGGAGGGGCAGAGAGAGAAGGAGACACAGAATCAGAAGCAGGCTCCAGGCTCCGAGCCATCAGCCCAGAGCCTGATACGGGGCTCGAACTCATGGACCGTGAGATCGTGACCTGAGCTGAAGTCAGACGCTTAACCGACTGCGCCACCCAGGCGCCCCTGTACCAGCCATTTAAAAATTCCTGTCTGGGTCTATCAATGACAGTACACATGGAGACGGGAATAGAAAAAAGTCTCTGACAGTAGAGAAATTGTCTCTTGCTAATGTTACCTAGAAAGAGAAATGAGCATTTACACACAAAAACACAGCTTTGTGGAACTGTGTTTTAATAGCTTTAATCACACAGAAATGATCAATAGAAAAAAAAAAAAAAGTATTCCTTTTAACAAACTAGTTTTGGTCTATCAGCAGTGTTTCCCAAGGAATATTCCATTTGAAGCTGTTTATAGGAGCTATTACCAGGTATAATCTATGAGAGGGATTCTATAACACACAGGCTTAAGAAAAGCCATAGCACATTTAAATAGGTTTTTCCATTACACCACTTCTTAAATTTTTTTTTTTTTTTTTTTTCTTATTTTTTTTTTTTCTTAAATTTTTTTAAAACTCAAATTTGTATTGGATTCTATAAGAGCAATAATTTAGATACTGTTTTCAAAACTTGTTTGAATAAATAACACTTTTGTTATGAAGCTATTTATGGAGTTTCCTTAAACATATTGAACAATATTTAACACCTACTATAATTATTATTCTAGACACTGAGAATATAGGAGGAACTGAGTCCTTATTCTAATGGAGATTACATTTTACTTCCCATTAAGAAAACCAAGAAGGTGCAACAATACACCAATAGATACAGAAGCCCAGATAATATAGGCTATTTCTCAAATATATGAGAGTGTGTTTTGCGGTTTAATTATTATATAATAGTACTTTTACTATTTTAAATTATATATCATGTTACTATTGTACAATAAGAATATCTATAACTTTTCAAATTGCTGATAGTCTAATACCGGCCTGTAGTGTGGTATCACACTTATTGTGAACTTTGTTAAAAAATGTATTTTTCCACTACACACACATAAAAATGGACTAGGTATTAAGAAATTGAAATTCTCATGCAGAGCTTTGAATTTACTAAGTCCTGTGCCCTTTGGCAAGTCACTAAATGTCTTTAAACCTCACATCTTTTAGCTTTACATTGATGGAAGAAACCTTTGGAACACCTGCTTTATGCAGTGGTGATTCTTATCCCTGCATCATGTTCCTTCATGTATACAACATTCCAGGTGTAGAAAATTACTTACACACACACACACACACACACACACACACACACACACACTTGTAATCACCATCACTGTTTTCTAGAGCTAGCCACTGTGCTATAATATAAAATATGTTATGGAAAAACATAAGGAAAAGATGGCACTCCATAGTGGGGTTTGGGAGATATTTCCTAAAATATTTATCTTCTCACCAGTTCTTTTCTACCAGCCCTTCCATGAAGGAGAATTATACTTCTTTCCCTACTGATGTCATTCTTGGCCACATGACTTACTTTGTAGAGGGAAATATGAGTGAAAGTCATATGTTACACTTCTCAGCAAAAGCCTTAGGGGCCATTATATGGTTCTGCCATCTCTCTTTTAACACTTTCATGAGATCGGCATGAACCAGGTAAGAGGTATTCCTTTGGTATTGGTCTTAGACTATGAAGCTGAGCCATAGTGAACCCACAGTCAACCTACGATGGACACAAACATGAGCACAAAATAAAGTTTTGCTATAAAACCCTAATCTGGGTTCGTTACCGCGGCAATACACAGATAAGCTCGCTGCTACAAAACACTTTAGAGATGTACTTACATTTTAGACATGATTTGATGTGTAGGGTGTTCACTATGTAGGCCTGGGGTATGCAGAAGAAGAGCTGGATTTCCAGGTAAAGAGTGCAAATGTGCAAATGTCTGCACACAAGATAAAGAGCGGTGGTTTTGAGGAATTGCAGGTACTTTATCACATCCACACTTGACTTAATATACATTTTTTAAAGTTTATTTATTTATTTTGAGAGAGAGAGAGAGAGAGACAGAGAGAGAGAGAGAAAACATGGGGGAGGGGCAGACAGAAAGGAAGAGAGAGAATCCTAAGCAGGCTCAGTGCTGTGAGCACGGAGCCTGACCCAGGGCTTATATCAGGGTCAATTTTCTATATTAAGGTCTTTGGACTTTGGTCTTTGGTCTTTGGACAAAACTGGTTTTGTCAGTTAAAAAAGACCATTCTAGCTCCAGGACAGGTGGTGTGCTGGTATATGGTGAAAGACTATTTGGGAAACAATTGCATTAATTCCATAGTGAAGTTTGAAAACTTGAATCATGGGGGTGACAGTGCTAGAGATAAAAGTATAAATTCCAGTGGCATTTGGGTGGTAGAAGCAGGAACATAATGAACTACTGGGACCAAGAGGAATAGTAGAAATAGAAATAGAGGAGCAGAAGGAGGAAGATGACGTCTGTTGAAGGGCTCTAACAGCTCTTTCTAAATGTGAGAGAATATCCTTTCTACCACACTACTAATGAGGAAGCACGAGGACAGGGCAGGTTGAGTGAAATGTGGATTTGATTCTTCTTTAGGCGAAGCTGTTTGCTGGCAGGAGCAATGTGCTGGCTGAGTGTCAGTAAATGTATCATCTTCAGAGTTCTACAAGTCCTTGTTTATGCTGATAGTACTTACCTGAAAAACCAGTATGCACAGTAGGCTGTGCCTAAAAGCACAATCCAGGATGAGTAATACTCTTACTAGTTGCTTGCTTCCATTTTACCTCATTGTCTGGTAAATAAGTTTCTCTGCACGACTGGAATAATAAAAACAGGATGAGTGTCACTGCTCTCCTGACAGCCAGCCAGCCCTAGGGAAACAGCAGCCTGCCCTGGAGAACATGGTTGTTGGAGTTACGCAGACAAATGCAACACTTTTGAATGACACGCTTTCATATATCATTTAACCTCTTTCTCTAAAAAAGAACTTCTGCCAGAAAATAATCAGAAGAAAATTTGTTACCCTAAACTCCTCCTCCCAACGTTTGTTATCAAAGACATTGCACTAAGGCTTCTGGAGTATTCAAAGTTGTTTTGTTAATATCAAACTTCGGGAGCTCACCATTTTTCTGGACCTCATTTTTTTAAATCGTCACAATTATGGGTACTGGAAGAATTTTAGTTCCTTTGTTTTGGGCAGTGTCACCAAGAGCAGAATAGTACCTGATACTTATATTTACTTTTAAACTGGAGGGACAAATTTAAAGCATCCCAATGAGGGGAAATGCTCTGCTTTTTTGATGAATAGATATGGATTTATTTTTTAAAAAATTCATGGTTGTTTACTTGAGACTGAACATGAGCAGGGAAGGGACAGACAGACAGGGAGGGAACCTCAAGCAGGCTCCCGTGCTGTCAGTGCAGAGCCCCTTGTGGGGCTTGAGCCCGCAAACCATGAGATCATGACGTTAGCCGAAATCAATACTTGGATGCTCAACTGACTGAGCCAGTCAGGTGACCAATATGGATTTATTTTCAACATGAAGCATTCATGAGAGGGAAAATCCCCAAATGGTGGTTGTGGGCTGTCAGAAGGGGATTTTCATATTTATCTGAAGCAAGAAAGGCTATGAGATCTCAAAAGTTATTTGATTTGACATTTAACTTTGTAAAGGGATTTTACCAGCAGAGAAATCACAGGAGGGATGAAAAGAAAAGGTAAGGGTTATGTGGGGTTACATGGTGAGTGTCAGAGGAATGGGAGAAAAGGGAAAAGGTGTTTTTAAAAAGGATCTAATTAATAGTGTGAAACAGGGGAAACCGGAGCAAGAATTGATCAGCAAATACTATAGGGGACAGTGAGAGTAAAGAACTGCGATTTCCTCCGTCTGAGCATCTAGACAGAAATTCCAAAGTTGGCAGTCACATACCCTAGTCAGTTGGGTCTGTTCATATCTTCTCTCCTTCTGTAACCAATCCTCTTTTCCTTTTAAGCTCTACCCCATTCTGCAGTTAAGACCGGCTCACTTTTCATTCCAGCTACTACTTTTGCCCTCAGCAGATACCTAGTTTATTACCACCGATGGGATGGAATCAACTTTATCTTCTCTTCTCTGACCTAGAATTGGGGACCAGTGTCTGGGGGTTTTAATAGAATTCTTCTATCCCCATAATTTCTTCCAATAAAACATACTCATACCAACTTAGGAGTTAACTCAGAAAAGGACACCTGTGTAATACGAATATACCTGGCCTTGTCTGTACTCTTATTCTTTAGCTAGCTTCAATTTTATCAGATTGGGTAACCTTCCCTGTGCAGGCTGCTGCAGTGGATTCTAGCACTTTCTTTATATTCTTATGTTCCTCTGAGTATAGATCACATTCTCTACCTAATTGCCAGAATGCGGTTTCTGGGGTTTGGACTATCCGACGTGTTAGTTTAAGCAGTGGAGGTAATCAATAGTTTAATCAGTCACTCCTTTTCTAATTCTGTTTGCATTACTTACATTATTCATCACGTGCACAACTAATGCCTTTCCTCCGGCTAAAGTCAAACTCAGGTCAAGTTGAACAATATGAACAAATGTGGAAAACATCAATATATACATCTTCATTCTTTTGTAAAAATTCTTTAAAGTTTTATTTTTTTTTGTTTTTGAGAGAGAGAGAGAGAGCACGCGCAGGGGAAGGACAGAGAGAGGGAGAGAGAGAAACCCGAGCAGGCTCCGTGCTGTCAGTGCAGAGTCTGACATGGGGCTCAAAATCAAGAACTGTGAGATCATGACCTGAGCTGAAATCAAGAGTCAGATGCTTAATCCACTGAGCCACCCAGGTGCCCCACATCTTCATTCTTCTTATTGTGGATTTGGATGTTACAGTGCAGTGTAAACTCACGTGAAAATGTATTTACGTGGAAGTATCTGACTTCTGCATATGAATTTTTGGAATCTACTTGTTTGCTACTAAAATAGGCAAAATCAAACTAAAGTTATGCAGAGTTTGAATGACAAGTGTGTAAAGATACTAACATCAAGCTCACAGGGTTATTTTGAGTGTTAAATGTAAGGCATATGAAACAAAATAATTGTTAAATTCATAGCAGTAAAACGAACTCAGAGGAAGCTTGAGTGTCTTTGTAAAATGAAGAGTTCTTCGTGACAGAGGTGGATTCTGTAGATAGGAGTTCCTGCTAAGTCAAAGCTGGAATTCAGAACTTGGGTTTCCTTTTGAGTGTTGACCTTTTGAGGCAGCTGTGTATCTCCTAACATAGGTAGGTAACCATGAATTTTTTTGTTTCTTTTCTGGCTTTGTTGTGTTTGTGGCTACTATTACTGTGTAGTTTATTTTTTTTTTTTCATCAAAGGGAAGATATATATTTTTTCTATTGGACAGGGAATTATGCATGAGACAGAGAGACTTGTTCCTCTTTCGTGGACCCAGGAATTATTGCTCAGTCCTTCCAAGAAGAAGGGTAGAGTCAGAAAGTAAAGAAATGGGTCTCATAAAGGACTTTGTGAGAACTCAAAGAAAATGAGTGCTGGCTTTGGTGCCTGGAAAACACCAACACGCATCACCCCAGGCAGAGCATTGGTTTTCTAGGTAATTAGGGTGACCAATGCAGCAGAACCTTTGCAGGTGACTGCAGCTAGTCTAGGAGCACTGTACTACCCAATGGGGACAGCAGATCTCCAGTGGAGATGTGGCAGGACAACATAGTACCCAGATGGCATAGATCCATCATGGCCGAATGTACAATGTCCCCTGGGGCCTATGGGAAATATTAGAGAGCTGAGACTGCAGAGTCTGGCATTTTGGGTGAGAAAATGAGATCCAGGGCTGAACCAGGGCAATCTGAGATGTCTGTCTAGCTGTATAACCTCATAGAAGTTAACTCTAGTGACAAGAACTAATTTTCTGTTACTTATTTTGCCCAAAGGTCATCACAAAAATCATTACCAATAAGTGTCATGTTAGTCCCTACAAGAACATTGCATTCTGATGTATCATTACAGGCACAGGTGCATAAATGTGCATAGGTTTATACAGAATTAACATTTTGTCTGAACTACACAGCTTGAGAACTAAGAAAGAGACTTTTGGTAAAATAATCCAAATATTTTCACATATATTTGGGCTATAGAACTTTTCATCAAAAAAGCTTTTCTAGGGGCACCTGCATGGCTCAGATGGTTAAACATCCAACTTTGGCTCAGGTCATGATCTCAAAGCATGAGTTTGAGCCCCATATCGGGCTTGCTGCTATCAGCACAGGGACCACTTTGGATCCTCTGTCCTCCTCTCTCTCTGCCCCTGCCCTGCTCTCTCTCCCTTTCTAAAAAAATAAACATTAAAAATGCTTTTCTATTCAACATACATTTACTGAGCATACCTGCATGTATAAATACAAACATCAGTAAGATAGAGTGCTTGTCTCAGAAATGTTTCTGTTTACTAGAGGGATCTCTTTCTACTCTTTCACTCTTGCACACCACAATGTTCCACAAATTTATAAATAGGAGGACATGATACAATGGACAGAGGGGCAAGGCTGGGAAAGAATGGGAGCATGTAGGAAAATGGGAAAGGGGAATGTTTCATTGGAACAAATATTTTTTGACCTGGGGCTTACTTGGGGGATGGAGAAAATCTTCAAAGTCAGAAATTATCAAATAAGTTATTCTTGACACAATTATAATATGAGCTAAGGCAGAGGCTTAAAACACTTGAGAAGTCTGGGCCATGATATACAGGCCTCAAGTCCCACCTTATTTTAAGAAGAGTGTGGGTCCAGGGGCGTCTATATGGCTCAGTTGGTTAAGTGTCCGACCTCAGCTCGGGTCATGATTTCACTGTTAGTGAGCCTGAGCCCTGCATGGGGCTCTGCACTGCTTGGGATTCTCTGTCTCCCTCCCTCTCTGCCTCTCCCCTATGTGCGCGCTCTCTCTCTCTCTCTCAAGTAAGTAAAATAAAATAAAAACATTAAAAAAAAAAAGAAGAATGTGGGTCCATTTTGTGAAGGCTGTTGATAATGAAAGCTGTGCTTTGGAGAGATTGTTCCTGCATCTGAAGATGCCCTTTCCCTGGGAAGGATAGTGGGGTGGGGAGGGCGTGGGGTGGGCGAGACAAGGGACAGGACGGTGACTGGGGCCTCACCCAATGGCTCCTTCTCCACAGCCCTGCAGTGACCCTTAAGATGACTTTACAGGAACTAGAGGGCTCCACAAACAGAATTTGAAGGCTTTTGTTGAGTCCATCTTCTAGTTTTTACAACTGAAGACACTTAGGATTAAAGTTCATGAATGATTTGGGCAAGATGATATAGTAATCTGTTCCTGGGCTTTGTGCTCCCCAGCCCTCAGCTATAGATTGGTGACTGGAAAAGGCCCCAAGATATTTTCTCCTGGTTCACTTCACACCTTCACAATCTGCTTTTCCTGCAGATATTCTCAGTTTTCCATTAAGTTAAAAGTCCTTTTGGGAAATCAGCATTCCTAGGCAAGAACATTGGCAGACCACTGGCTGTTGCAATCTCTGGACATTCTTTTTTATTTTTATTTTTTAAACTTTATTTATTTATTTTTGAGAGAGAGCACACAAGCAGGGAGAGGCAGAGAAAGAGAGAGAGGGAGACACAGAATCTGAAGCAGGCTCCAGGCTCTGAGCTGTCAACACAGAGCCTGACGTGGGGATCAAACTCACAAACTGGGAGATCATGACCTGGGCCAAAGTCGGAAGCTTAACTGACTGAGCAACCCAGGTGCCCCAAGCTCTAGACATTCTCGACCATTATTATATGTATTGTTGTTGTTGTTCTTATTTGGGGGAATAGTGGCTGTGACAGAGTTTTCAGAGTCATGAAGGGTCTTGGCATTTAATTCTTTTTAAGATTTAGAGGTTGGAATTGTACAGTTGAGGAGACATTTGGATTTTCACAACTCCTTTCAGAATGAAGTACACAGTAATATCCTATTTATATCCAAAGCAAATGCTACATTGCACTATGATGTATCTTTATAAGCATGTTAAATTCTCTAAAGATCAGACAGTCATGCGGTTTTCTTCATGCACACCTAACCCACAGATGATCCATGGATTGGCATTGTCTATAATCATTGGCATTGCAAGCTACAGAATCCTACATTGATTTGAATGAGAGACGTGGAATGTATGGGAGACTGAAAAAAATGGGAAGATCCCTGATCTTGCTGGCTTTTGCTTCAGTCTTGGAGGAGAAGGTTTTTTCTTGATCCTGTTAGTGTCCTTGGCTGGTCTGTTTTATTTACACACACACACACACACACACACACACACACACACAATATACTTATATATAGCACACCTATCTATTTCTTGAATATATACCTTTTTCCCAGTTTTATTGAGAAATAATTGACATATGTCACTGTATAAATTTAAGGCATACAGTATGATGGTTTGTTTTATATATATTATGAAATATATATATATATATACATACATGTATTTATATATATTATGAAATGATCACCACAATAGGTTCAACTAACATCCATCTTATCACATTTTTCTTTAAAAAGGAAAAATAAAAAATGAAAAAATGGGTAGATTTTCCCTATTATGAGAACTCTTAGCATTCACTCTCTTAACCACTTTCCTCTATGTCACACAACAGTGTTAGCTGTAGTCATCATGTTGTACATTGAATCCCTAATATTATTTATTTTATAGCTGGAACTTTGTACCTTTTGACCACCTTCCTCTAAATTCCCCTCCCTCCATCCTCTTGTTACCCCAAGTGTGGTCTCTTTTTCTTCTTCAGTGAGTTTTGTACTTTATTGTTTTTGTTTGTTTTAGATTCTACATATAAATGAGATCATACAGTATTTATCTTTCTCTGACCTACTTCACTTAGCATAATGCCTTCAAGGTCTATCCATGTTGTTGCAAATGGCAAATGGCAGTATTTCCTCCTCTTGGTGGCTGAATGATTCATATATATATATATATATGGTATATATATATATACCACAACTTCTTTATCCATTCATCAATCAGGGGACACTTAAGATCGTTTTCATGTCTTGGCTATTGTACATCATGGAGGTGCAGAAGTGTTAGTGTTTTCACTTCCTCTGGCTGTATTCCCAAAAGTAGAAATGCTGGATCATATGGTAGTTCTATTTTTAATTGTTTGAGAATCCACCATAGTATTTTCCTTAGTGGCTGTACTGA
This sequence comes from Neofelis nebulosa, assembly GCF_028018385.1. Taxonomy (NCBI): domain Eukaryota; kingdom Metazoa; phylum Chordata; class Mammalia; order Carnivora; family Felidae; genus Neofelis; species Neofelis nebulosa. Next base: position 90,944,394 of record NC_080791.1, read on the forward strand.
TTTACAGTCCAAACAACAGTGCCCAAAGGTTCCTTTTCCTCCACATCCATGTCAGCATCTGTTATCTCTTATCTTTTTGGTGATGGCTATTCTAAGAGGTGTGAAGTGATATCTATCTCATTGTGGTTTTCATTTGCTCTCCCCTAAGGACTAGTGATGTTGAGTACTTTTCATGTACCTGTAGGCCTTTTGTATATCTTCTTTGGAGAAATGTCTATTTAGGTCCTTTGCTCATTTTAAAATTGGGTTTTATTTTATTTTATTTTATTTTATTTTTGTTTTATTTTATTTTATTATTTGCTATTTAGTTGTAGGAGTTCCTTATATATTTTGTACATTAATCCCTTATCAGATACATGGTGCAAAACATGTAGTTTTTCCCATTCTGTAGGTTGTCTTTATACTTTGTTGGGTTTTTTGGCTTTGCAGAAGCTTTTAGTTGGATGTAGTCCCACTTATTGGTCATATCATTTTGTAGCTTGTGCTTTAGGTGGCATATCCCAAAAGCCATCACCAAGACTCTTATCCAGGAGCTGTATTCCTTTTTTACTTCAGAGGTTTCATAGCTTCAGGTTTTACCCTTAAGTCTTTAATCCATTTTGAGTTAATTTTTGTGAGTGGTGTAAGATATGGGTCCAGTTTCATTCTTTTACATGTGAATATCCAGTTATCCCAGCACCATTTATTGAAAAGAGTGTCTTTTCTCCATTGAGTATTCTTAACTCCTTTGTCAAATATTAGTTGATGGTATGTGCTTGGATTTATTTCTGGGCTCTTAATTCTGTTCCATTGATCTGTTTGATGATTTGGTTGTTTGTTTTGCCAGGACCATACTGTTTAATGACAATAGCTTTATAATATGCTTTGGAATCAGGAAGTATAATGCCTCTTGCTTTATTCTTGTTTCTTAGGATTTTTTTATTCAGAGTCTTTGTGTTTCCGTATCAATTATATAAGTGTTTTTTCTACTTCTATTTTTTAAAATGACATTTGACTCTAGATAGGGATTGTATTGAGTTTATAAATGGTTTTGGTACTACAACATTTTAATACTATTCTTCTGCTCTATGAATGTGGGATGCCTTTTCATTTATTTGTGTCTTTGGTTTTTTTCATCAGTGTCTTCTAGTTTTCAGAGTAGAAATATTTCACCCCCTTAAATTTATTCCTAAGTATTTTATAGTTTTTGATGCCATTGTAAATCTTTACCTCTTTTGCAGAAAATTCATCACTGTGTAGAAATGCTACTGATTTTTGTGTGTTAATTTTGTGTCCTGCAACTTTACTAATTTATTGATTAGATCTAACAGATATTTGGTTGAGTCTTTAGGATTTTCTGTATAGAAAGTCATGTCATATGCAAACAGAAACAATTTTACTTCTTCCTTTCTGATTCAGATACCTTTTATTGCTTTTTCTTGCCTGAATGCTCTAGCTATTATAGTAGTATGTTCAGTAGAGTGGTGAGAGTGGACACTTATCTTGTTCCTGATCTTAGATGAAAAGCTTTCAGTCTTTCACCATTAGGTATGTGTTAGCTGTAGACTTGTCATATATAGCCTTTATTATGTTGAGATAGGTTCCTTCTATACCTAATTTATTAAGAGTTTTTTTTTATCATGAATGCATATTGAATTTTGTGTAATGCTTTTTCTGCATCTATTGAGATGATTATATGATTCTTTTCTTCTGTTAATGTGTATGTTGAACCATCTTGCATCCCAAGGATAAATTTCACTTGATCATGTGAATGTTCTTTTTAGTGTGCTGCTGAATTCGGTTTACTGGTTTTTTACTGAGAATTTTTACATCTGCATTTATCAGAGATATCGGTCTATAGTTTCCTTTTGTAGTAGAAAACTCCACAGCAGGTAGGGCTATGATTTAGCTCCTTGCCTGAACATGAGCAAACCAGGTCCTTTAGTAGCAGGAGAGTCGTGACCCCAAGGCTTTTCCTTCCAGGAAGCAACTTTATTCATGCCTGCACTGCTCAGTTGGGTTTGTACCTGAAGAACTGAGACCCAAATGCCATGTGGTGTAGTTTTTTATATATTTTCTACTTCTTTGTCTCCCATATATGGTAACACACAAACACGTAGTCTGATTAAGTGGTCTCATGTTACAAGGTCGTGAGGGATGTTGTCAGGTACCTGTATAGCCAAGTTGCCCTGAGGTGTTTTTTTTTTTTTCTTTCCTTTGGGAGGGGACCCTACCACACTTTGGATGTCAAAACAAAACTACTCATTTGAGGATCTGAATCAGGCGGATGTGCATCCCGCCAGGATCACTGGTCAGAGTGTACTTTTGACATGGTTCTGCAAATGAGCAGAACCGCTGGTTGAGATTCCTACTTGGGCACTGCAGATATCAACTAGGTCTGCCAAGATCAGTGTGTGGGTTGTTGCAAGCCTCCCCACTTTTCCATCAGTCAGATTCCCAGTAGTTGAGACCTGCAGATTCCCTTGTAATCTCTGTGGTGTGGGATTAGCGTAGGGGCTCCTCCAAAGGAACCCATGGCACTGGCGGTGAGCTAGATATCCCCTCTTTTCTCACTGGAGGCTCTGGAGGCTCAGGAGAGAGCTCTGAATGTAGTGTTGCACTGGCCTTGGGGAGAGGCAATGTGGTCAAGGCGGGGGTGCCTCTCTTACCCTTTCTAATGAGTCTGTCTTGGTCTCTGTGATGCAGGGGGTGTCTTGTATTGAGGAGTTGTTCGTTATTCTTGTGATGGCATGCAAAGTGAGGAACAATTTAGGTCACCATCTTGGTGACCTGTTAGATCCTGGCTGGGTCTGACAATTAAGCTGACAAAGATGGATTAATAGGAGAAAAGCATGCAAATTTATTTAATGTAAGTTTTATGTGACATGAGAAACTTCATAAGGAAATGAAGACCCAGAGAGACGAATCTGTGTGTGTTTATGCAAGTTTGATGAAGAGTGGATAGTTGTGGAAGAATGTGATAGGTTGAGAAGCATGAAGTAATCTATAGTAAACAGCGAGAGACTTAGAAAGGCCTATTTGTTAAAATTTGTCTTGGTGTCCCTGTGCTTCTCCTTCTCATATAGGGAGGTGCCTTTCACATGAGGACTTTATGACCTGTTTCAGGGAAGAATGGCCTTGTGGGAAGGAGGCCAGAGTTGTCTCCCTGCTTTTGCCATTTTCTCAGACTCCTTCAAAGTATTCAATGTGCCAATATTTGAAGGTAGTATGCCCTGAAAGCTATCAGTCTCCTCTATATTTTTTTCATTCTCCTCCTTCTAACCATGTTGCCCAAACGGGACTATGACTACAACTCCCCGGGAGTGTTCTGGTGCTTAACTGGGAGGGTAGTGGAAACATTCTTATGCCCATGCAAATCTTAAAGGGCTTCTCCTGTTAGACACATTGAATTTAATAGTGGTTACTGGTAGGCAGGAAAAAAAAAGACAACTTTCAGCATATTCATTGTAATTAATTGCATTAGGAAAAACTGTAAGCTAGGTAGACATCTGTTGCATGGATAAGGAATAAAAGTGGTTTTGAGATTGTCTTTAATTTCTACCCCTCAGTGAGATCCTAAGAATCTACCTTGGGTTTTTGGTGACTCACTGTTAGCCTCTCAGCTCTGTTTATTTATCTTGGGCTCCTATTGCCCCAACCTAGAAACCTATTTAAACCTATGTTTCAACAGTTTCCGTCCAAGCCAGCCGACATGTTGAGACAATTAAATGAAATTTAACCCTGCAGAAGTATCATCTAAGGACGACACTTATAATTTAAAAGTGGGGTTTTGGTAATTAAGATGCTTTCGAGACCTCAAGGAATAATTCCTGGAGGGGCACTTAGGGACTGTGCAGGTGGGAGAAAGAGATTTTATGGAGGGACCTTAACGGCATGCCTCATCCCACACACAGTCATCTTCCTGTCTAGAAGGTTAATTGTACAGGAGAGAGTGAGGCTGAACCATGACTTCCTCTTGGTGCCTCCTTACATATTTTTCTCTTAGGCTGAGTCTTCAATTTTATGCAGAGCCAGGTGTTGTAGAGTGGGGTGAAGTAACAAATCAACCCATTTGAGCTTTTGAAGATACTAATTTTCCTTTGCATATCTTTAATCTGGGTGTATATATCCCCCTTTCAAAGCATTTCTGAACTTAAACACTATCCAAAACAACATGTGGCAGTTTCTCTAATTACTTATGATTAAGAAAAAAGCAAAGTCAGGCCCTCAAGGCATCAACGCTTTGCCATTTTACTGGAGAAATGAATGCTGCAGAGCAAAGCAGCTTGAAAATTAATGTGCAGCACAACCAGGCAGTTCAAGATCGCATTTCTTTTCTGCACCGTATTTCAAAAATGTTTTACACAACGAGAATAGGGTGGGGGAAGAGCAGATGGTTTGAGTTATAAAAGCCATTGAAAACAATGGTGCAAAGACATTTTTGTGCAGTAAAAACTTCATCAAAAGTGTCAGTCACTGAGTCCGTCTGTGGCAGAGTGAAGGAGAGAATAGAGGAAGACCAGAAATGGAAAATAGAGCTATGTGGATGTGGGCCTTAGAAAATGACAGAAATATGGTTGAAAAAATTAAGAAGGATATGTTAACTTTAGAAGGATAGTGTGGAATGTCTCCTTGAGTTAACAACAACAACAACAACAACAACAACAACAAAAGGTGGTAGACAAACAACACATTTATTCGGAAAAGATATAGTAATATTTTTCCAGATCTTTCCTTAGGAAGTAATTTGTAATTTATTCTCCCCTTAATGAACTAATTTATTCTTACTGAATGTAGAGAAACAAAGTATTTCTCCTACTTGGTGGGAAGAAGCTTATCTCATTAGTCTATCAAAAGCTGAAGGTATAGAAGTTAATGCCAAAAATCAGCCTGGCAGCTGATCCAGAGCAAAATGTAACAAGAGGCTTAAAATGGATACTTAGTAGTTTTACCATCCCTAGATTGAGGGCTTTTGATGATTTTTTACTGTATAATTTCTCCAAATTCTACAAGATTGCTTTTGTAATTCTAGAAATTCTCTGTGCTGACCAGCAAGTTATTCCCCCTAACTTAGGTCTAATCTTTCTTCCTTCCTTCCTTCCTTCCTTCCTTCCTTCCTTCCTTCCTTCCTTCCTTCCTTCCTTCCTTCCTTTCTTTTCTTTCTTTCTTTCTTTCTTTCTTTCTTTCTTTCTTTCTTTCTTTCTTTCTTTCCTTCCTTCCTTCCTTCCTTCCTTCCTTCCTTCCTTCCTTCCTTCCTTCCTTCCTTCTTTCTTTCTTTCTTTCTTTCTTTCTTTCTTTCTTTCTTTCTTTCTTTCTTTCTTTCTTTCTTTCTTTCTTTCTTTCCCTTCTCCCCATTCCCCAATCACTGAGGAAAATTTTGTCCTTACATCCACAAAGGACCACACTCTATCTTCAATGTGTATACTGCTATATGGATACCAATGGAAGATGTACCCCCAGAAACACTCTTCTCTAAGATATTATTTGCCTTCTGAATACTTTCATGGTCATCATAAGTTATGAGCCATTACTTAAACCATGGATCAGAATCTTTGACTACGTTCAGCCACATTTTATATGATGGAAGGAAACAAAGTTTAAAGACAGAAAGTTCTCATAGTGTAATCAGATAAGAAATGGTAGAGATAAATAAAAATCCCAGTGGCAGCAGCTAAACGGGTTTAGTTATATACTCAGGTATTATGTAATGGCTTCCATGCTTTTTCCCCCCAATATTCTTATCTTTTTTAAGGGGGAGGTGAGGCCCCACAGAGAGATAAATGTGACACAAGAAATGGTATGGATTATAATCTTCTGAATGTAAAATAGTGTTGATTGAGGTGGAAAAGGGGGGCTTTGAGGTTAAGCATAAATATTGGCAAGAAATTTAAGTCCACACAAATTGAACATGGTTGTTCTTAAGTTACAAAGTGAAGACAACTGAGGAGAGTATCTCAGAGAGATAAAAGAAATTGATTAAACTAGCACTTAAAGTAACCTTTGAGTCATGGCTAGTGTAAAAATAACATTTTCCGCAAATAGAATATCACTCTGAAATAAGAAAGGGTACAACCCGGCATGGATACTATGAAAAAAATAATGGACTAGGACCATGTATAGCTGTAGGACTATTCTAGTGTGGGACACAGCAGATCAGCACCTGGAAGAAAAACTCAAAGGAGACCACAGGTTTTCCTTTGACCATCCTGACTGCAAGACTGTATGTGACTGCATCGTATAACAGTTTGTGGTACGTTAATATGCAGACCAAACTGTACATTTGGTTTCATTTTATTGAGTCAGTTGGACAGTTTTTAAAGATCCCTTGCAGGCCTCAAACAGCACTAAATTAAAGAATTCATTAAGGTACTATTCTGTCTAATAAAAATAGCATTACCTAACATTTATATAGTACTTACTTGGCATTTCAGGGACTCTGTAATCATAAACTCTCATCACAAAAACCCTTTTAGTATTCGATAAGCCATGTTTTGAAGATGGGAATATTGAGGTACAACCCCTGTATCTCGGTGTTTTAACAAAATAAAAGATTTTCACATGTCCCAGGTAGATTGGCAGGGTGCTCTGCTCATTATGGTCACTCAAGATTCAGGCTGATCAACACGCCTGTCTCATAGGAGGCAGGGAATTTGGGGAGTGGAATCATACCAATTGCCCAGAAGGTGGCTAACAAGAAACATTTGGTGAATAGCACTAATTAATACTCCAGGGAATAATGATAGTATCTATTCTATAGGGTTATTTTGTATATTTAATGAGATGGTGCTTAGAAAGTACTAGCCACCTAGTAAGTGTTGGCTATTAATGGTAATAATAAGCAGCCCTAATTTTTTTTTACAATTTTTTTTTGTTGTTCCTTAAAGAGGAAAAATAGAACACATTACACACAGCATGCCAAATTGGAGCTCAGGCAGATCAAATTTAATTTCTGATTGGAAGAATTAACCCCAGGCCTATTAACACAATTATAAATTGATTCTTGGCACCTGAAGACATTGTTTAGACAGTCTAAAGAATATCGGAATGAATGGACCATATTTACTTGATTTAAGGCTCTTTGTAATTTTAACATTTCTTAGTCTGTACTGTATTTTATGGCCTATCGAATGTAAATATGACATGCCTTTTTTCCATTTAAAAATTTTTTGTTCCCGAAAAGCTGCTAATAAATTATGTATCTTAACATTTTGGTGTTCTTAAGAAAAAAAAGGCAAGTTGAAAAAATAAATGAAGTGTCATATCAAAAATGAAAGAGCTTTCACCACAATGCTTTTTAAGAAATGGTCAGCCCATACAGAATTTGGACTTGAGATGGATAACTCTTTGTGTTTGATCGTTCCCTCTCATATTAGGCTAAGTTTCTTTGCTTCACGAGAAATGTGATGCAGAGATGGTTATTTTTGCCATACTAAGAAATGTCACTTGGTGGGATTTTTTGTAAAAGGTAGCTGTTGTGTTCTGAATCATTAGCCGACAGCAATACAGCTTTGAATGCAGCAAGAAAACAGCTTCCTCTCACTGGTGTGCAAAAGGGAAACAGCAGGGATTTCATATGGGATGTCAGTCTAGGTAAATGACATCTGTTATAACATTGTAGCTGTGACCGAGACATCCATTAATGGATGCAGGCATACCTCAACTACAGAAGGCAGCTGCCTTCTATAGCAGCGGGGTTCACTAGCAACAACACAATAACAGCAATTTATAAATCACATCGAATTAAAACGGCAAACGTTGTGGCTGGCTTAGAAGCACTCTTCAACATCCCCTAGTCCAAGTTTCCTCACTGTCAGTTGATTGAGAAAATACTGAAGGGGCTGCCATGCCCAAAGACATTCCAAATGCATGACAATGCATTGTGCTTGCACAGCCTTTCATGGAACCTGAAAGATTCCAAAGTAGCTGATCTGCACTGTGGTCACCTGGGTGGCTCAGTTGATTAAGCACCCTACTCTTGATTTTGGCTCAGGTCATGATCTCACAGTCTGTGAGTTCGAGCCCTGTATCCAGCTCTGTGCTTGTGGTGGGGAGCCTGCTTGGGATTCTCTCTCTCTTTTCCTCTCACTGCCCCTCCCCCTGCTTGTGCGCTCTCTCTCTCTCTGTCTCTCTGTCTCTCTCTCAAAATGAATAAAATAAAACTTTAAAAAGTAAAAGAAGAAAAATGCAAAGATTCTGACAAATGCCATACAAGAGATAATTATTGACAATCTTAAGATTAGCAATGTTAGTACCAAGTTAAATAAGATAATTAAAGAAAGATCATTAGGGGCACCTGGGTGGCTCAGTCGGTTGAGCGGCCGACTTCGGCTCAGGTCATGATCTCGCGGTCCGTGAGTTCAAGCCCCGCGTCGGGCTCTGTGCTGACAGCTCAGAGCCCGGAGCCCGTTTCAGATTCTGTGTCTCCCTCTCTCTGACCCTCCCCTGTTCATGCTCTGTCTCTCTCTGTCTCAAAAATAAATAAACGTTTAAAAAAAAAAATAAAGATCATTAAAGGGATGCATTATATGATATGAATAACTACAGGACAAGTCAGAATACCAACTAGTCACGGAGGCCTTACTATTTAAAGGTTGGCAGCATAATGCAGTCACTGAAAGCCCTGGTGTTGGGGAACCTGATTTCCCAGGTTTGCATGCTGGCCCTGTAACTTTGTAGCTATGTGAAACTGACCAAGGAACATTTCTGCTTTGTTTCCTCATGTATAAAATGGGTATCACAGGGTCACTGTATTAAAAGTGTTAACCAAGAAAAGCAATTAGAACATACCTGTCCCAGGGCAGATGGTCAGTAATGTTGTCATTACTATGTGCCAGACACTCGAATATATCATTAAATGCACACAACTGTATAATATAGAAACTATTATCTCTCTCTTACAGATGAGGAAATTGAAACACAGAGAGATGTCACTGATCCAGAATCACACTATCAGCAGTACTGTGGATTCTGTGCCCATGGCCGCTGCTCTAAATGTACAGCTGAAGAGAATCATAGGGTTTCTTAAATCTATCCCACATCTTTTTCAACCCACCTTCAGTGGGTTGGTGGAGGTATAGGCAATGGTTGATAGTTGGAGGTGACTGTATATGGTTTTAGAGTAAGACAGGAGGCCCTCTTATCTATTAATAGTGTGACTGTGGGCAAGTTACTTGGTATTTCTGTGAATTTCTGTGACTCAGTATATAAATATGCAAGAATTTTAGGATGATAATATTTGCCCCATGAGTTTTTTCTGTGGATTAAATAACAATGTGTGAATTTCCTAGTAGGTGCCCAATACATATTGATGTACTTCTATTTCTGCCAGCAGGGTTAGGAAAAAAAGCGATCATTATGTATACGGTTCTGTGCTAGGTGAAATAGAGAATATAAAAATGATGAGCGCTTCTTTGTAAAACATAACATCAAATACAGTTCTTGCTTTACACCCATCAATTTGTATTAAGCACAGGGGTGGATTCTGGTGCTTCTGATACTTCACAGTTGGACAGTTGAATCAGTGCCAGGCAACAGGTACAACGGGTGTCAGATCCTCTCCCCTAGAATTTGGAATCAGACTCTGTATGGATTTTGAGAAAGTATCAGTGTAAAAATTTGGGCCAGTCACATACAATTGACCCTTGCACCACGAGCCAACCCCTGTGCAGTTGAAAATCTGCACATAATTTTTGATTCCTCAAAAACATAACTATTGGGGCGACTCGGTGGCTCAGTCAGTTCAGCATCTGACTCCTGATTTCAGCTCAGGTCATGATCTCACGGTTGTGAGATTGAGCCCCACGTCAGGCTCTGAGCTGAGCATGGAGCCTGCTTAGAATTCTCTCTCTCCCTCTCCCCCTTACCCTCCCCCATGCTCTCTCTCTCCCTCAAAAAAAAAAAAAGAAATAAAAACAAAACAAAACAAAACAAAACTTGTTAACTACAAACCTTACTGATAACATAGTCAATTAACACATATTTTGGATGTCACATGTATTTTTTACTATTCTTATAATACAGTAATCCAGAGAAAAATGTTAGTAAGAAAATCATAAGGGAGAGAAAATACATTTACAGTGTTTAAGTGGACCCATGTAGTGCAAATCCTTGTTGTTCCGAGTAAGGTACGTATGGAAAGGCGGATAGATGAACTACACAGATAAAAGAAAAACGAGGTAGACAGAAGCAGTTTGAGAACCTACTTGGCATCCATCAGAGAGAGACGATTTAAAAGTATCTGCTTAGGTTCCTGGTAGCCTACTGTTTACTCTTCCCACTTGTCTTGAGACCTGGTTTATTATCTTTTACTTGGGTTGTTTGAGTTTGTAGAATGTTTTTCCAGTAACTTCCATCTCTTGCTTAAACTAGTTTGAAGTGAGTTTCTGTACTTTGTCATCAAATCACCGTGACTAAGGCACTGAGGTAGGAAAAAGAGCAGGAAACTAATACCTGTTAAGCACTTCATTTAACTCCCAAACAGCCATGAATTATAGGTATTATTATTCACATTTTAGTGGTGAGAAAATTGGGATGGAGATTATGTAACTCGCTTAAGACCAAATGTCTATAAGTGATAGAAACATAAGTCTGCATGACACCATATCCCATTTTCATTGCCACCTTACTATGCAGGAAAAATCCTATTCCATATAGACGATGATGCACTAAAATGAATAATTCAAGGTCATTTGGGGGAGCTGAGAGTTGACAAACTTCATGTACGTAGGAATGGTACAGTAAGGATCTTGTTAGACAATAAAGAATATTTTGTAATGTGAGGTTTCTAATTAAAGAAGATGTCTAAAAAGTAAAACCATTTAACAAGTATATAAAGACAATTTAGAGACCTACAATGACAGTTCCTGAACCTCATGTTGTTCCTGCCAACATGTTCCCTCATGTTGTTTTACTTTGTCTTCCTGTGAGGAATATGAATACCTGAAGATTTAATACTTAGGCAGCTTAAAAGTTCTTTTCTTTTTCTTTTATTCTTTTAAATGACAAATAATTACAAAGCACTATTTTGTTTGTTTGTTTGTTTTGAATTTAGAAGATCTGTCTTTAAAACCAGCTATTTGGAGCTCTGGAATTATGGGTTGATTCAAAATATTTACTACCATGTAATAGTTATGAACATTTTCCTTTGAGATCATATTGCTCGTTTTTTGAAAAGAGCTTTATATATAATGCATGACACATGCTGCTAGGGTGTTAGCATGATCAGAAGTGAAAATGAATCTAGTCTAAATCTTCATTCCACTAAATAACTTTTAGATAAAAGTTAAGCCTCAGATTCTTTATGTGAATAATATAGAAGATATAGCCAGTAGTTGTACTTAATTCACAGGAGGTATGGTAGTTTATTAGATAATTCAGGTGAAGTGGTTACTAGGCAATGCAAGCTATCATTGTAATGGTTAAGCATCCAAGGCTTATAGTCAGAATGACTGGATTCACACGTAGCTCTGCTACTTAATAGAAGGTCAGACCTTGAGCGAGCTATGTAACCTTGCACAGATAACATTGCAAGCTATGAACCATGGCTTGCTGAAATGCAGGATCTTAATATCTGTATTACAGTGCTGTTTTGAGGATTAAATGATTCTATCTATGGAGAATACTTAATGATTGGCACCAAGTAAATACTCAATAGTTACAGGCTATTTTTATTAAAACAATGTATTTGCGATCTCTACTACAAATGGAGTTAGGTCTGTATCTGATGCCATAAAGGAGCCTATAGGTATGACTGCCTCTATGTGACATAGTGATTCACTGTGCAGGAGTGGAGAAATGAAGACAGGGGGAAATATGAAAGGTTAAGACTATGGTCACAACTAACATCTTAGTTGTGTCATAACTAAGATAACATCTTAGTAGGTCAGCCCTTGGAAATGGAAAGCAACAAATTGAGTAGAAGGAGTTTCCTACCATAACAAAAGCTGTTATTGATGTTAAACATCTACAAGGGGACGTGGGATTTCTAGGGTTAGTACTCCTGAGATACCTACAGAGAATGATCCTGACGTCCTGCTGCTCTTCTAGAACATGAGGAATAAAGCCTTAGGTGAGCATGGAGATCACCCAGTTTCTAAATGTCATTATAGCTGCTTAACTTAAAAGCAACAAGAGGAAAACCTTTGGAAAATATTGATGGTGAAATATGGCCAAATTACAGAAAATTTCTTACTTTATATTTCTTTGTAAGTATGTCAAGTTTCCAAAACATGGTGAGAAATCACTTTCACCTTCTAAGAAGTGGTAGGAAGAAGATAGCTGAGGAGATTCAGGGAGATAAAACAAACAAAAAGACAAATAATTGGGAAAATGCAATTTTTAAATCATGAGATAGACTAATATAATAGAAAAAACAAATTAATGCTAAATAGTTGTAGGTTCAAATTCTGGGTAAATTACCTCAGGTAAATTACCTCAGCTTTCTGATCTGTAGTTTATCTATAACATATGGAGGTGTATATATATATATATATATATATATATATATTCAGATATGATTACATGTATCACTATGTATACTTTAAATTATAATTTGAGGGGTGCCTGGGTGGCTCAGTTGGTTAAGCGGCTGACTTCGGCTCAGGTCATGATCTCACAGTCTGTGAGTTCGAGCCCCGCGTCGGGCTCTGTGCTGACAGCTCAGAGCCTGGGGCCTGTTTCAGATTCTGTGTCTCCCTTTCTCTGACCCTCCCCTGTTCATGCTCTGTCTCTCCCTGTCTCAAAAATAAATAAAATGTTAAAAAAATTTAAAAAATTATAATTTGATATCATAAAATTAAATGTATACAGATATATGGTTAAATATATTAATATGTATAAAGTATTGATCCCAGTGCCTGAAACATAGTTGGTCTTAAATACATTAGTTTCTTCCATCCCTCTCAAGGACTTTAAATACTGAAGTACTAAATGAAGACAAAGAAACTCCTGTTAACTAAAAAAGGGAAAACACCTCTCTCTCTCTTATCTCAGGAGTTTATTTTATGAGTCTGTCAAGTCCCTGGCTTTATCATGAGGCAGCTATACAAGTCGTCATGGCTGATCCCAGAAAAGAGGTGGTGGTGTCTGTGGAGCTTGGCTCAGATACGTGTCAACCAACTTGGATTGCCACGGTCTCTGTCAGCTTTGGCGTGGCAGCTAGAAGAAGTCTTTTCTCCTCACCTGGGTTCTTCTAACAGTGTTGCTCTCGGGAAAGTCTCTCCTCCCTTTTCACCACTGGGCTGAAAATGTCTTATTCACTTTAACTCGTGTTAGTCACATTTCCATAATGTTCGATAATTGCAAACCACATAAAAACGTTTTGATGTACAGCCAGATATATATGGTAATCTCGCTGAGTGACATTTGTGTGGCAGTACTGAACTGCTGTTGATAAATAATACATGGTATTATTACATTTTATACACTGAGGCAGAAGAATTAGAAATGGGGAAAGAAAAGGCCCTCTTCACTTATTTCCATTCCAATCATGGCTCGCTATGATGTTCTGCTGAGTATTGCACACATTTTAAAATGAATACACAAAACGTAGATATTTTGTATTTCTTTCAGATTATTATACAGAATGTATTCATAAAAATGCCATTGCTGACTGTAGGGTGTATCTTGATGTATTGATGGAGGACAATGTAATGTTAAGATTAGTTGCCAGGCAGAGAATCTGCTTATCCTCATACATGAATGAGGATACATTGAATAAATATTGCTTTTCATTGCAGTACCTATGGTGGCCTCACTGAGTGACTGTAGCATGCTTTCAGACTGAATCTAGAGGTAGCTGTGGCAGAAAAAAAGCCATCTTAATACGCAAAACCTCTCAAGTCACCAGGATTATGATGTGCTGGCACATAGATGTAAATTTGTACCTGAGTAAATTACTCTGTGTGTGTGTGTGTGTGTGTGTGTGTGTGTGTGTGTGTGTTTTAAGTAGGCTTCACTCTTAATTTCAGCTCAGGTCATGATCTCACAGTTTGTGAGATTGAGCCCCACGTAGGGATTTCTACTGACAGCGTGGAGTCTGCTTGGGATTCTCTCTCCTTTTCTCTCTGCCCCTTCCTCCTCTGCACTCTTTGTCTCTCTCTCTCTCTCAAAATAAATAAATAAACATGAAAAACAATAAAAAAAATATCTGAGCTGAGATCAAGTCAGATGCTTAACCAACTGAACCACCTAGGCACAGCAAATTATCATATGGTTAAATCAACTCTCACAATTGATTATTACATTATATCATGTTCCAGAGTCCAGGAAGAGTTTGATGTGCACAAATAGGTAGGAATTTGGAGGGAGGAGTTGGTAAGAGAAAGATAAAGATTGGTATCCACCCTTGAATAAATTAAGTCATTTTAGTCTTTGCTTTAAACACTTTACAAATATGTCTCTCAATCTTATACAATATGGGAGCCATTTTTCAAAATAAAATAAAATTTAAATTTGCACATAGGTATAGGATTTGAAAGGCACCCATGCAACTAAACAGACCTGAATCTTAAGCATCATTCACTTTATTATAAATTTGTCTCTTTTTCTAGCAAACTAGAAGCAAAAATATTTATTTGCATACACATGAGTAATGGAATAAAAGGTGAGATCCTTGTAGTTGTCCTGGGGTTTTAGGTTCTGTCCCCCAAATTGGATAAATTGAAAGTATTTATACATTTTAACAAGAGAGGCTACAAACATCTCTGTTGGGCTAATTGAAGAGGAAACTAAATTTATCATATAGAAAACATCTGCCTTCTACATATGAGTAAAATGGAGGAGTTTTCCAAATAAATTTCCTTGAAAAGGATACATGAGACAGGAGTTTTGTACATTTCCTTCCCATTCCTATTAGTGAACGGCTGTGTTTCCTTTTGTTTCAGGCCAAGCGATTAGAGCCAAGTGATAAACATTCATAGATATTGGATTGTCTACAAGCGGGGAGACTAGCGACTCACATCATGGCCACACTGACAAAATTACCAAGACTTCTACTAGAGTTAAGTGCCAGAAAATTCTTGAGAGTATGCAAAAGAATGCTTTCTCCTTGGATGAAAAAGCCTAAAGGCATTAAAGCTAGTTGACACAACTGCTGATGGCAGGGAAGGAGAGAAAGCCGTACTGGAAACGGTCTGCCCTTTGAGATTTTGGCAAGGTGGAGGATGGGTGTGTGTTTCTCCTGTAAGCTCAGGTGATGGGTTTGCCATACTGAAAGGACTCTGAGTGTTGAGGTGAGGATAACATGGGGGAAGAGACTGGGGATTTTGAATGAAGTCAGCCATATAGTGCATCACCCATATCAGAATGGTGCAGAGTGAAGGCTCCAGTGAAAAGTCTCCAAGAATCCTCCAATGCACATTCACAGAAAAGCCAACATTGGGATCTCTGGCTCTGCAGCCACCAAAGGACTACAACCGGTATTAACTAAGTAGAAAGGTTTTGTTCATTTCCTTCTCATCCCTTTCTCTCCTCTTGTCTACTTCACAAAATCTGTCGAGTGGAGAGACACCATGCCAAAATCTTTCTTTCTCTTTGCCAGTTCCCAAACATTTGGTCAATCTGGAATGGGGGTGGGGGAAAAATATTTGAATTGTGTGAGAGGTTTAGTTTTGATTCAGATTCAACTAGACTTTTTAAATGCTGAAAAGTAATGCTCTTCTGACACCCACAAGTCATCAGAAAAACAATCTATCTGTCAAAGATATCCAAGAGAGATAATGAAGACCTCAGGGCATATTTGAAGGTCCTGGTGGAAAAAAAATAGTATTCTCTGTTTATTCTCTGTATCCTACCAAGTTTGGTATGTTTATTAAACGTGTTAGACATCCTTATTTACTTTTTAAAATGTTTTTGCCATATGGCATTGAATTGCAACCAGTTTTCTTCTCCAATAGAGCTATGCTCTATTGTCATGCTGTTATGATAAAAACTCATTTTATAAATATAGCCTTATAAGAGCCACCTTTGAAACTAAAATATGTGAAATTTTAAATGGTTTTATTCACTGTGTGAAGCAAATCTTCTAAAAATTCCTCTATTAAGGAACTGAAGAAGAACTCTTTTTCTATAGTATATTAAGAAATGATTAAATTTTCTGACAACACCAAGTTTCGTTTCTTTTCTTCACCTTCACTTGTACAAGTTTTGCCATTTTTGCTGGAATTATATTGCTGTGAGCCCCCAGAGATTACAGATATACTGCAGTGTAGTCTTAAACATATAAAGCTGTGTAGGAAGGGGTATATTAACAACAACAGAAGAATCTATTTTATGACAAAGGTTACAAAAATATTTACTACTGTATATTATTCTTGTATGTGAGCAGCATTATAGAAATGTAGCCTTTTATCAGTTGATATATTTGCTTCTTCATTCATTCAAGGAAAACAGATTATTCAACATTTCTGTTTTCTATTTGAAGGTTCAATTTTTTATAACATGAAAAGCAAAGTGGAATTTATTTTAGTAGTAACCATTATCCTTTAGTGTCATGAATTTTTTGTGCATTTAAATATTCCAAGGATAAAAATTTTATTGCCATTTTTAAAAAACCTTAAAATGTTATCTTATGAGGAATTAGGATGATTATAATTACAAAGATGATGTTGATTCACCCGCAGTACTTTAACTGATACTTTTATGGACCTTTTATTCATTAAAATTTCATTCATGTATATTATCTCACTTTACCCCCATGGGAACTTGATATATAGAAGTAGTTAGTCTTAGGTACCTATTATACATTTGAGATTTGATGAAAGATTAGATAAATTTCTAAAGGTTTATTTTTTTTAATGCTTATTTATTTTGAGAGAGAGAGAGAGAGAGAGAGGGAGAGAGCAAGCATGAGCTGGGGAGAGGAGCAGAAAGAGAGGGAGAGAGAATCTTAAGCAGGCTCCATGTCAGCACAGAGCCTGATGTGGGGCTTGATCCCATAACTGTGAGACCATAATCTGAGCTGAAATCAAGAGTTGGATGCTTAACTGACTGAGGCACCCAGGCACCCCAGGTTAGATAAATTTCTAAAAAACATGTAAGCTATATGTAAGTAGGAAATATGTAAGCTATATGTAGCTCGAAAATAATAGAGCTATTTCTTTTTTTAAAAAATGTGTATTTGTTTTGAGAGAGAGAGAGAGAGAGAAAGAGAGAGAGAATAGGGGAGGGGCAAAGGGAGAGGTGGGGAGAGAATCCCAAGAAGGCTCCACGCTTATCATGGAGCCTGACATGGGGCTTGATCTATCTCACAATCGTGAGATCATGACCTGAGCTGAAATCAAGAGTTAGATGCTTAATGGACTGAGCCACCCAGGTGCCCCAGCTATTTCTAATACTAAGTGTCATGAGCTCCCAAAACTTAATCCCATGTTCCCTCCATTTCACAATCACAAATACACCTGCCCTTGAGGAACTTGCTTTAAATGAGGAATATTAAGCAAGAACACACAGCCATGGCAAGCTACTAACTAAAGGGTATTGAGATTTAGGGAAAAAAAATCTGGGTGGGTGCTGGTGATAAAAGTTTTGTAGCATTTAAACTAAGCCTTGACAAATATGTTGATTTCTTAAAAGTGAAGGATCAACTAGTAACATTTTCCTGCTACAGAACAGTGAGATAAGGGCTAAGAAACCTTGTTTTCCCAAGCTGAGGATAAACCATTGGAATCGTGGACTGTTTAAGTACTTGGCATTTGCAGGGCATACATTGAAAAAGAGCACTTCAAGAGTGAGCACTCTTAAAAAGAGCGAGCACTTCAGAATAAGGTCATTCATTGTGGATTCTTGGCCATGAGCTAAGCTACACATGCACAAGGTAAGATTTCCTTCAGGCTGCAGCCCAGTAGAGATCTCCTGCTATGAGACTGAAAGTTGAATTATGACACCAAAGGTCTTGCAAGGCTGGGACTAGATGTACAGTTCTAAAAGACATTGGAATTCCAGCCCAACCAGAATGGAAAAACCTCACTGAGCACCTTGGACATACAATGTAGGTGTCAGAAAGGTGCTTAGTAGTGAGGATCCCTTTCTAAAGTAAGAGAATTCTTTAAGGCCAAGTTCTAAATGGCAGGAGATATCTCCTAACAGAATATAACCAAGCCTAGCAAGTTTAACTGCCTGTGCAAAGAGTCTAAATACTTTTTAAAAGGTGGCATAAGTGAGGCTCCCTTCAATATATGACATGATGTGAAGCATAAAAATTTTAAAAATTAGTGTGTAACCAAAGAGGTAGGGAAATGTAACCCTTTGCCAATTTTTAAAAAAGGTAATAAACATGAATTATAGAATTAGCATACAAAGACTTTAAAGCAGTTATTATTAATATATTTAAAAACCTGAAATAAAAAGTAATTGGTCACAAAGAGTGAACAGATGGTAAGGGTCTGAATAGTAATAGAAGATAATAAAGAACCAAATAGAAATTTTAGAAGTGAAAATATATCTGGAAAAAAAATTAAATGATGAACTTATTAGAACCAGAATCAGGAATAGAAAGGGATATTAAACTTGAGACAGATTCAATACAAATTATTCAATCTGAAGAATACTGCAGAAAATGTTAGAAAAAAAAAATAAACCAACCAAACATTGACTCACTAACTTGTAGTCAGTCTCAAACAATGTAAGCTAGTGTATTTTAAGTACCAGAAAGAGATGAGAAAGAGAATGCCTGTGAAAATATTTGAAAGTCTAATGCTGAATTTTCCCAAATTCATAAGAAACATCAAGTTATATATGAAGACCTATTGATTCCTAATCCCAAGAAGGGTAAATAAAAAGAAAATCATGTCATAGAACACCATACTTAAACTGCTGAAAACTGAAAATAGAGAATCTAAAAGCAGAGAAAAAGAGACATATATAGAAAAGAACAATATTCTGAAGGATTACTGACTTCGCTTTGGAAACAAAGGAAGTAGAAGCCAATGAACTAACATCTTTAAAGTGCTGAATGTAAATCAACAGTCAACCTACTATTCTACAAGCAATGAAGATACTCCTTAAAAATTGAGAAAGACATTTCAGATCAATGACAGCTGAGAAAAAAATGTCATTAGCATACCTGCTTTTCAGAAAATGAGGAAGTTTTTGAGACTGAAGAGAAATAATAGCAAATGGAAACTTAGATCTTCCAGAAGGAAAGAAGAACACAAGATGATAAATATGCATATAGGTATAAAATACATTTTTTCTTTTTAATTTTTATATAGAAAACTATATAATCAAAAGTGTAACCTTATATTACAAGATTTATTTTAGAAGCAGATGTAAAGCATATTAAAACCATAGCACCAAGAATGGGAGTTTAATGGAATTTCACTATGATTCTACCATTTTACTCGTAATTTCACAATACCAAATCTAGGAAAACTTGGTAAGTTAAGATACATATCATAACCTCTAGACAAACTACTAAAGAATAGTATAAAGGGATACAGCTACAAAATCTACCAAGAAGGTTAAATAATAAAACTTCTTTTATTAACTCTAAAGAATTCAGGAAAGGAGAAAGGGAACAAGAAAAACATGTAGTACCACTATAGGACACATTGCAAGTAGTTGAATTAAACCAAACCATATAAATAACAACATTAAATACGAACAGACTAACCATTCTAAGTAAAAGGCAGAGATGGTTAGACTAGATAATAAAAAGCAAGACCTAACTATCTTGTGGTCTCAAGAGTTAGTATATACTTTATACACAAAGACACAACTAGCTTGAATATAAAAGGATGGAGCTACATACTAAGCATAAGAATATGATATGGTTGTATTAGTATCAGACAAAGCTGACTTGGAGAGTGTAGCAAGAGATAAATAGGAACCTATCAGGATCATAAAATAGTTAATTCTTCAGGAAATATGTAGATCCTAAATGTCTATAAATCTAATAACAGAACTGTAATATACATTATATACTATAAGATATATCTGAACACAACTAGATGGATAATAAAACCAATGCCGATTTTAACACCCTTTAATTAGTAATTAATAGAGAACATAGATAAAAATATCAGTAGTGATATGTATATAGAAGATATAGTGAGACATAGTGACATAGACAAATTGAACATGAAATTACATAACTTGGTTCAGTTTACTTATACAAAATTAAGCTCAATAATTATAAAACACATGTACTTTTCAAGTATAAATGCAAAACAGCAGGATGGACCACAAAGTGGACCATAACATGAGTCAAAATATAGTCCAAAGTTATCTAGTCTGCCTAGATATTTCTGTGAACAAAACATTAGTCCGCTATAAATATATCAGGTCAATCAGAATGAGAAAAATATGGCAAGTATGCTAGGTCTTGATAAGACATGTATAATCTTTAGAATAGAACATAGGGGTGCCTGGGTGGCTCAGTTTGTTAAACGTCTGACTTCAGCTCAGGTCATGATCTCATGGTTGATGGGTTCAAGCCCTGCTTCAGGCTCTGTGCTGACAGCTCAGAGCCTGGAGCCTGCTTTATATTCTGTATCTCTCTCTTTCTCTCTCTCTCTCTCTCTCTCTGCCCCTCTCCTAGTCACTTTCTCTTTCTCTGCCCCTCCCCCAGTTACTCTTTGTCTCTCAAAAAATTTTTTTTCTTAAAAAAAGGAATAGAAAATAAACCATGAAGATTCAATAACTTACACATAAGTCAATTTTTCTAGAGGCCCAGTGGTATGGGACATATTAGGATGTCTCCTTCAAAGTAAAGGGATACCTTTCACTGGCCTACAGAGTTGGAGCTAAATTTATAAGTAAGCAAAATGAGCTACCCAGTTGATGTCAGCTAGTTTCTTTCATTGATCGCTACCACAATGGGTATATGAAAGAAACAGTCATGATGGCAGGAATGGATGCTATAGAAGGCCCAGTAGCATGGGCTTCAAGCCTGAGTTAGCTATTGCTGCTGCTAAATGTCTAACTGCCATTAAGAGAAACTTGCATTTAGCTTCCAATATGATACCACCCTTTAAGGGATGGTCACTTGATTCCTTTGGAGAGGTTAGTGATTCATCTTGATTAGAATCAACACATATTCTAGGATTAGGTTTTTCTTTTTTTCTCATGGAGTTTTCCCTAGCTCCATTTTCTGAGGATTTATGGTTGGTTCACACATGAGATTACACATAAAATTGTATTAGTCTAATGTACCTGCCTTACAGCTTTATGAATTATCTATTGTTGAATAAAAATGCCCTCAAATTAAAATATCTAGTGATAAATGAAAGCAGAAATACAACATACCAAAACCTATAGGATGCAGCAAAAGTGGTTTCAAGAGGAAAGTTCATAGCAATACAGGCCTATCTCAAGAAACAAGAAAACTCTCAATTTAAGTTCACACCTAAAGGAACTACAGAAAGAACATACAAAGCTTAAGACAATAAATATTTATTATACAATTTCTTCGGGTCAAGAATCTGGGAGTGGCTTAGCTGGATAGTTATACAAGCTACAGTTATACTCAACATGTCAGCTGGGGCTATAGTCACCTGAAGGATTGATTGCTTCTGGATATCCATTGCCAATTTCTCTCACTCACAGACCTGGCAAGTAAGTGTTGGTTCTTTGTAGGGGATTCCAATTCCTTGTCACTTGGAGCCTATATAAGCCTGCTGGCGCTTTCTTAGAACTTAACAAATGCTTCCCCTGGAGCAAATGGTCTCGTGGGGAACAAGGTGGCTGATGTATGTTATGTGGAATAGCTCTGAAAGTCATACAACATCGCTTCTGCAATATCCTATTGTTTATAGAAATTAGCCACATTTGGTGTGACAGAAGACTGCACAAAAGGATGTGCACATGGAAATAAAAATGAATAGGCACCCTTTTGGAAGTTGGCCTTCATATAGGAGCCAATATGGTGATGAAGTTGCCACATGACCATGGGAGCCATTGGTCTGTCACTTACAATATTCTATAGAAATATAGGTCCACAGCAGTAGAGTGGTGGATGGAATGGTCTTTTGTAGGCACAGGTGAGGTTCCCGCTTTGAGATTTTATGCTACCAGAATGGTGCTCCATCCAGCCATGATGCAGTGTATACCTTAATTCTGTGGTCTTATATGGTGTTTCCCAAATAAGTATAATCCATGGGTATAATTACCAAAGTATGAAGTGGTAGTAGCCCCATTTGTTATCTTTCTCAGTGTTTAGTGAATTTGTACTTCATGCTTCCACAAATGCAGCTTTAATGCATTTAGATTGTCTCTGTTGGGGAGATTTTCCTTTCCTCTGAATTGCTTTGGTTAAAAGTCATGTGTGGTCTCTTTCTCATCTCTGCAATCCATTCAACTGGTCCGTGTGTCTATCCTTATAACAGTACCACCATATCTTGATTGCTGGCTTATGGAGTAAAACCTGAAATCAAGTAGTATAAGTTCTCCAACTTTTTCTTCCCCAAATTGGCCATTCTAAAAAAAATTTTTTAATGTTTGTTTATTTTTGAGAGACAGAGACAGAGCATGAGTGGGGGACGAGCAGAGAGAGATACACACAATCCGAAGCAGGCTCCAGGCTCTGAGCTGTTAGCACAGAGCCCGACAAAAGGCTCAAACTCACAAACCGTGAGATAATGACCTGAGCCTAAGTCAGACACTCAACGGACTGAGCCAGCCAGGCACCCCTGGCCATTCTAAATCATATGCCTTTTCATACAGATTTTTAGAGTCAACTCGTCAATTTCATCAAGAATCAATTTGGATTGTATTAGAATTTTATTGAATCTACAGATCAACTTAGAGAATATGGACATCTGTCTTAGGTTGGATTCTCTGTGATATTGGGCCCTGACACTGATATTTGCACCCATGAGGATATTAGTGAGTCCTCTTGAGAATAACAGTTCTTCAGGGATAGAGAAGCAGGTCTGGACAATGAAATACATTCACCCATGATACTTCTTCAACAGAGACCCAAGTCAATTGCATGGGGAGGTCTAAAACAGGAATAGATATTCAGAATTTGCCTGTGATGGCATGATATCATACCAGGTCCACATTGTTGCCAAACAAACATTGAGGAAGTTGTCAGAGTAATAAATACAAAATAAAATAATATGAACTAGAGCTAATAAATAGTAGATATTTGTAACTACAATTAAAAAAAAACCCTTTACTTCCATATTTGTAAAAAGATAATTAACTGTTAAGGACTAAGCATCATTTCACCAGCCTTGTAATATATGTATTTTTTTCAAAATTCTTTCTATTTCTTTTCTCAGATATCAGTCCTCTTTGTAGTTAGTTAAGAACTGACTAGTGACACATAAGTTTGCAGCTGTTTATGAGAACGTGCAATCTTCATTTTCAATGTAAATTTTCTTGTTCTATTTTATCAAGCTTCCAGGAGAATAAAACATACCATTACTCTTCCAAACTAGATAAAAATGTGTTGAGTTCAAACAGTTTGGAAAGGATTTACTAGGGAGATGATCACATAGTGTGTATTATGTTTTGCCATAAATTCTGTACTCATAGCATATTAGGGCAAAGTGCTTACTCAGCATTAGTAAAAGTTTGATGTAGTCACTTTGCCCGTTATTATAGAATCTAGTAGATAGAATGGTATTTCCCCATAGAGCAATCCATCCCAAGGATTGCATCATTGCTGATTTATTTCCATTTATGGTGGTGTTGTTTGTACCCAGGGCCTGCTTATTTTCACTTGTCAGAGTAGGAGGGGAGGCATTCTCTTTGCTATCTGTAATTGGAAAATATCCTGTCACTCATTCTTAAATGCTGAGCTCAGATATTACATCCTTCATGAAGTTGTCACTTTATCTCTTTTCCTCCAGTCTTTCTCTCTTGTGAATTCCAATACATTTATTTATAAATTGCCTTATTCCCTGTAAACCAGGAATATTGTTTTCTAATTATTATTCTTCCTGATGCCCAGGAAAAATACTACAGTGTGTCAATGAATTAATCTTATCCAAGGAAGCTAAATGAAGACAATATAAAAGAAGAAAAATATAAATGAGTTTGATAGAGTATAGTTTTCTCCCCCCAAACAATGTGAAAAATGTTGGGGTAGATATTTTTAAATTGAGTATATTAAGATATTAAAATTACTTCCAAATATGTGACACAGGTGGCAGAGAGTCCTGGTTGAAGATTACAGAAGAAATTAGTATTTTATGAAATAACAAATCCACGATGTATTTTGGTGCAGAATATAGCAAACAATATGTATTTATCACAATATGTTCAAATGTACTCTAATCAAATGATGTAGGCCATTTGGTTAAAATATTAAAATATTGTCAGATGACTAAAAATGCAGCATCAGTTTTTTTTCTTTCTTATTTGTTTTTTTTTTTTACAGGCAAAGATCTTGTTTATAGCCATTTTTTTAAATGCCTAAATAGTCTTATCAGATTGCCACGCTTTTTCTAGAAGGTTGAATCACTAGCAGTTGCTGTATCCCTCCATGAATAGAACTTCTGGACCCTGAGCTTCCTCCATAGTCTCAGCCTCATTGAATTGTAGAAACTATTTTGTCCACCCTCCCTTTCAGTCCTCAGCATAAAAGCAGCTTCTTGCTTTTGGCTAACCATGCCTTGTGTGTTCTCTTAATCTTCTCCATACCTTTGTAATTATTCTGTAAGTTAATGTCTTTCCAATATTTCCCTTGTATATCCTTCTGAGATCCTAAATTAGAAACCAATTTTACCTTACCTTCATAGATTGTATTTCTTGTTGAAAACTTTCTCCACCCTGGAGGGGGTATATTTCCACATTCCATGTTTTATTTCCAATTTCTCTTTCCTTGTAAATACCAACATGGGAGCTAGTTTTTATACAGTTTCATCTCCTATGCAAATAGACCTAAGGGCCAGAATTTGAATCAGTGAGTCATTTAAAGTTGGAAGACTGGTAGATTCACTACAGTTTCCAAATTAGCAATTATCTCAAATATTGAAACACACTGGAATAAAAGTTGTAGTTACATGAGAAAATTTCTAATGAGAAGGTAATAGCTCATGGAAGCTCCAGAATATGACAGTTGAATGTCAGCAGTTTCTTAATCTTTGCAAAGATTGCAGATCTGAGCATAAACACTATTGTCTCTCAGTTACTTATTCTTGTCAATGCTTACCTATGAAATATAAAGGTTTCACTGAATTAGGTATTTATCAAGCATTAAATTTTAGATAAATATGGGGTCTCCTTTCAAAAAGTTCATTTCTAAATTTGTTTTTAACATTTTATTTATTTTTGAGAAACAGAGAGAGACAGAGCCCAAGTGGAGGTGGGGCAGAGAGAGACACACACAGAAACCAAAGCAGACTCCAGGCTCTGAGCTGTCAGCACACAGCCTGATGTGGGGCTGGAACCCACCAACCGTGAGATCATGACCTGACCAGAAGTAGGACACTTAACCATCTGAGCCACCCAGGTGCCCCCCAAAAGTTCATTTCTAAAAGGAAGCCAGAGCTTCTATTCTGCCTCCTACTTAAGCACCTGTAACTTGCTTTTCATACTAACCTTTCTGTGGTGATTCTTCTTTTCAAAACTCATTGTTGACGTACTTAGTTGCTAAAGGGAGACATGGATTTTCCTTGTCCTCTTGGATTTGTTATTAGCTCTGCTCCTTCTCTTTCATGAAACTAACTCCTTCCCTATTTCCTATCACTTTGCTCATCTTGGTTCTATCCTTTTCACTACTATCTCCATACACAAGTCACTTTGTCTTGCTCCTTTCTCCCCTTCCACTGCATAGTTCTGGCTGTTTCCAAACTCACATTTTCTTTTTTTTTTTTTTTAATTTTTTTTGACGTTTATTTATTTTTGAGACAGAGAGAGACAGAGCATGAACGGGGGAGGGGCAGAGAGAGAAGGAGGCACAGAATCGGAAGCAGGCTCCAGGCTCCGAGCCAGCAGCCCAGAGCCTGACACAGGGCTCGAACTCACGGACCGCGAGATCGTGACCCGAGCTGAAGTCGGATGCCTAACCGACTGAGCCACCCAGGCGCCCCTAAACTCACATTTTCAACTACTAGCTCAGTCTGAGTTATAGCATCATGGAAATGACTCAAAAAATATTTACCATTATTAAATCTTGAACTCTGGTTTTGCATTTCTATCTCTCTGCTGGGCAACTATTTTTGATGCCATAAAATAACTTCAGTGTACATTCATAAAGTAAAATGATTTCATTGCAGGATCTTGCTACTGAAATACAAGTTTCCTTTCTGAGTGCTTGTTTCACACAGTTTAGTGTAGAGGTTGAAAAATTACAGCCCCTGGGCCAAACCCAGCCTGCCACCTGTTTTTGTATAGCATATAAGCAAAGGATATTTGTTTTATTTCAAATAGCTGGAAAAAAATTGAGGGAAGAATAATATATCATGACATGTGAAATTTTATGAAATTAAAATTATGTCTACAAATAATGGTTTTGTTTTTTTTTTTTTTTTGGAATACAGCCATGCTTATTTGTTTGCATGTTGTCTATGGCTCCTTGGGTCCTATGATGACAGAGCTGAACAGTTGCATCAGAGAGAATGTGGGCTGCAAAGCTTAAAATATTTAATATTTGGCCCTTTCCAGAAAAAGTCTCCTGACCCCTGGTTTAGTGGATGAAGCCTGAGTGTAAGAGTATGCTAGTGGAGCTGGATACAAATCTTAGATACTCTCTTCACCAGCTGGGATTTCAGAGAAAGCTACTTAGCACAAATAGGCTCAGTTTTCCTCTCTATGAAATAGATATGGCAACAGCCAAGTCCTTCCATGAGGTTTATTTCACCACAATATAAGGCTTTTACTATAGGCATTAAATTATTTTTCTAGTTTCTTCTTTCAAATCATTCTGATGAAACAATGACAGACAAATCTGTATCATGGTATCATCTCAGGAATATTTCATAACATCTCTGTTGTTCAAGACTGTTTCAGACTCAAGTGAAAGAATCTCTGTTGTTCAAGACTTTTCAGACTCAAGTGAAAGAATCTCAGCTTGAATTCATTTAGCCAGGCAAACATTATATTATTTAATTGTATATAACTTTAGCACTTCCTTTCTAAATGTTATATATACACACACATGCAGTACATAAATAAGCAGACATGGTATATGATGCATTATCTATATAAAGTGTATTACACATATGGTGTTATAAAAATGGGTCCTATGAAGTGATGTTAGAAAAGTTGCCTTACCCTCTATACTACTTACAAAAATAGACTTCAGTTTATTTAAAGGCCTAAATGTGAAAGTTACAACTACATGATAATAGAATAATGTAGGAGAACCTCTTCTCTTGCTAGTTTTTCTGTTTTTCATCCTCCTGAATCTCTTTCTGTATGAACACACATGTGCACACACACATATATATCTCTTTATGTTATATATAATATATATAGATGCATATGTTAGCCATACTATAAAATAACTTACAGTAGCAAGAGACAACCAGTAATAAATTATGTAAGTGGCAACATAGATCTTAAAATAATATTCGAGTTAAAAAAGTAAGATGCCTCTCTTTCTAACTCAAAAAAAATATATTGCTTTGTGATCTCTTCATGTTGCCAATTATCTAATTGGTTTCTTCTTGCCATAAGGTATTCCATAGTATATATCTAAAATATTTATTTACCCATGTCCTTAAGATAGACATTAAGGGTTCCACCAAAATTTTTTTTTATTACAGAGTGCTACAGTGACCACATTTGACTTACCAATTTTTGTAAGTGTATGAATGTATGTATTTTTGTGATCCACCCTAAAATATATATGGCATCTCAAGGGACTCCAAATAGCAAAATAATCTTAAAATAGAAACAAATCGGAGGTCTCACACTTCATGATTTCAAATTTACTACAAAGCTATGATAATCAAAACAGTGCGGTACTGGCACAAAGACATATAGATAAATGAAATAGAAGAGAAATCCCAGAAATAAACCCTCATATATAAGGTCAAATGATTTTTGACAAGAGGACCATGACCATTCAATGTGGAAAGGACAGTCTTTTCAACAAACAGTGCTGGGAACACTGGATATCAATATACAGAAAATGAAGTTGAATCTTTATATCATGTGTGAAAGTTAACTCAAAATGGATCTAATATTTAAACAATTAGGTTTCTCAAATTAATATACTTAGTTTATTAAACTATTTTATATTTATTCTACATTTATAGAATGTTCACAATGTTTACTATATATAACTTGGTATACACAGGTTGATAACTCACTCTCTTTGTCCTCAAAGAGTTTATTAAAAAATGGTCTTTAACGTTTATTTATTTTTGAGACAGAGAGAGACAAAGCAAGAATGGGGGAGGGGCAGAGAGAGAGGGAGACACAGAACCAGAAGCAGGCTCCAGGCTCTGAGCCATCAGCCCAGAGCCCGACGTGGGGCTCGAACTCACGGACCGTGAGATCGTGACCTGAGCCGAAGTCGGACGCCCAACCGACTGAGCCACCCAGGCGCCCCTGTCCTCAAAGAGTTTATAGTCCAATAGGGAAGATGAGGGTAAAAACCAAATCAATAATAGTATTTGTATGTCTATTTGTCACATATAGGATACATGAGGATAGCAATGGATTTACGTCTGCAGGTGCTATGAATCACAACCAAAAGGCAGTTTCTTTAACAGCATTCAGCAAAAGCACATAGATATATAACTAGTGGTTCTGCCATGATATGTTTGAATTAAAAATAAATATGGAGTTAACATAGTTCATGTCAACTACATACATTGCGTGATTTTAGGTTGGTGTTGAGTCCCCTGACTATCATTTTACCAGTTGACTTTTGACAAGGTCTATGAAATTCATGCATTCAGAGGATGCAGAATTAATCTTTGGAAAATGTGAATAATATGAGATTATAGGAAAAATATTCAGCTTTTAAATTGTCTTAAATTAGATGTTTATTTATAGCTTGCTTAGGTTTTTTTAAAGTTTATTTTTATTTAAAAAAATTTTTTAAGTCATTTATTTATTTATTTTGAGAGAGAGCAAGACAGAGAGAGAGAGAGAGAGAGAGAGCGTGCACAAGCAGGGGAGGGGCAGAAAGAGGGAGAAAGAGAATCCTAAACAGAGTCCATGCTATCAGTGCAAAGCCCGATGTTGGGCTCAAACTTAAGTACCCTGAGATCATGACCTGAGCCAAAATCAAGAGTCTGATGTTTAATTGACTGAGCCACCCAGGCACCCCCTTAGGTTTTTTTTTTAATTAATGTCCTTTCTTTTGTCCATTTAACTTCTTTGCTATAGGAAATGACCACTCTCTCCAGCCCCTTTCCCCAACCAAAAATGGCTATTTCTACCTGTGCCCACTTTTAATTGAATCTATTATTGACTTAACCTGCACTTATGTGATTTCTTTTTTGTGTGATTGGAAATCGTGTTTTATTCAATTACTATCAAAGGAATGATTTAAAGATGCAGGTTTTATGAAGGATACGTGTTTTAAAGGGCAACAATCTTTGTATTTAAGGTTCCTTTTAATGTACTAAAATTCAAGATCTGTTAGTTGTTTATTAAAAATTTTTTTAATGTTTATTTATCTTTTTGAGAGAGAGAGAGACAGAGTGTGAGTGGGGGAGGGGCAGAGAGAGAGAGGGAGACACAGAATCCAAAGCAGGCTCCAGGTTCTGAGCTGTCAGCACAGAGCCCGAAGTGGGGCTTGAACTCACAAGCTGTGAGATCATGACCTGAGCCAAAGTCAGGTGCCTAACCAACTGAGTCACCCAGGTGCCCCTCAAGATCTGTTATTTATTTATTTATTTATTTATTTATTTATTTATTTATTTATTTATTTTTCTCCTGTGATTTTTTAATTTGACCTTTGCTGATTATTTTATTATTTTTTAATATATGAAATTTATTGTCAGATTGGTTTCCATCCAGCACCCAGTGCTCATCCCAAAAGATGCCCTCTTCCATACCCATCACCCACCCTCCCCTCCCTCCCACCCCCCATCACTTTTTGAATAGAACACATCCAATGAAATATGGGGAAGTGCAAAAGAAGTAAAATTGCATACATAATTCAAATACAAAGGTGATGTTTGCATCTTTTGCTTTCTCAAAACCTATCATGTTTCTAATATGTTACAAATGTATTGAAGAATATGTTCAAACTATTCAGTAGTTTACGAATAATTGAGCGAATCAGAATAAAAGAAATCTTCCTCTCTAAGATAGTATCACTAACTTCATAAAAGGAAACTTCAGCACTTATAGAACTTTTAATAATAAAATATTGTTTCAGCTAGATACCTTTGGATTATATACATTTTCTTGATGAATGTAACCAGTGCTTTTCTGTGCATTATGAAGCAAGGTGTGGGGGTGGGTAAAGGCATTAAATTCCCTTCATGTTTTATAAAATGCTATTATATACATTTACCAACCATCTTACGTGGGTGTCTGGGCAGGTATTGTTAGTCTTCTGACTCCCAGTTAAAATTTCTTGCAGACACTAAATTATCAATCCTTTGCTTCTAAAAAATATAACCAAATGTGGTAGAATCATTGGAATTATCAAATGATCTGTAAATATAGCCCATTCAACCCCCTCGTTTGTGATTAAAAATACTTCAAAGGGAAAAGAGAACAAATTATGTTACTCAGCTGCCAAATATATTTATTGAAAAAATGGTATATACAGCGATCAGGTGAACACTTCTGATATTAACCCAATTTCTGATTATGCCAGTTCTGTTTGAGAAGGAAAACAACTGATGTCATTTTCCAAGATGGAGTGTGGGTAGATAAGTTGCCACATAGATGTCCCCACAAAGAAATTTACCAGATAAAGACCATGAAAGGAAAGAGGAGACACAATGTTAATGGGTTCTTTAAAGTTAATGGGTAAGAGCTGGAATAAATTCTCCTTCAGAGTTCAAACTAAACCATTCCGAGAGAGTGAGGCAAGACCAGCACTTTCTCAGAGCACTTAAAAATGTCAAAGGCAAGATGTGGAGATGGAGGTGGGAAAGGGTGTGAGACAGTGTACTTGTGTTTGGGGACATTTACAAGAGCAGGGGACTTTTGAGTCATATCTAGGTTTAAATCCTAGATCCACCACTTTTCAATGATGTGAATATAATAGCAGGTCAGTGTTAAACCAAGACCAAATCATATCAAACATAAAATTCTGAAGTGGTATGCCAGAGCAATGGGAAGTTTTCAAGGGAAATATTAAAAACAAGTTCAGAGTTCTAGAAAGTCACCAAGAACATAAATACATTGAGAGAGAGAGAGAGGATGGAGAGAGGATACCTGGGGGCTTTTTTTTTTGGGGAGAGTTGTGTGTGTGCTGTGAGTCTCTGCCACTGCAAAGCAGAAGGTGCCTGTCCCCAACCTCAATTCTACTGAAAAAGGCTTCTATGGGACCCTTAGGAATGCTTGATATACGTTTCTTATAATAGTAGGGGAGTAACACAGTCGAGTCTTACTAAGGAATATAAAGGCAAGAGGTTGTAGCTGTCAGTTTGAGATAGAGAGAGAGAGAGAGAGAGAGAGAGAGAGAGAGAGATACAGAGAGACAGATACTTAAAGTGATGAGTGGGGCTAGGGACAGGGAGTGGAAATGTTTCACCAGTACCAGATGTGTGTGACTTGGAGAAAGAGCCAACTGAAGTCATTTAAAATACTGACCAAGAGAACACATAGATGCATGATGGGACAGGAAGACACAGATCCTGAGTGGATAAGCTGCTAAAGGTCAGGGTTTGCAGGGGTGGCAATCTAAGGAAAATCCTTGCTAGCATGCAGCACTGTATCATCGGCTGTATGGGGCAAGGTGGAGATGTGTTGATTCTGAGTAACATGCGAAGGTAATCAGGAAGGAGAGCATTCCGCTCGAATGCCAGGGGAAGGTATTATCAAGCCTCCCATAAGAAATGCCTTGTTTTTTTTTTTTTTTTTAATTTTAAAGTTTATTTATTTTGAGAGAGACAGCATGAGCAGGGGAGGAGCAGAGATGGAGAAAGAATCCCAAGCAGGTTCTGCACTGTCAGCACAGAGCCCAATGTGGGGCTCGAACTCATGAAATCATGAGATCATGATCTGAGCCTAAATTAAGAGTCAGATGCTTAACTGACTGAGCCACCCAGGCGCCCCACAATGCCTTGTTTAACAAGAACTTGACTCCGCTTTTACCTGTCTCCCCCAACATACCCCATCATGTGCACCACTCAGGAAACAAATATCTGTTTCCTGAGATTTTTAAAGTCGTATGTGTATGTAACAGCAGGCTGCCCCCTACTCGTTACTGGCACAGAAGAGAGCAGCCCAGCTCAGGCAGCAGCGGCACAGCATCCCTCTTGACTTAGAGGGCTGTACCCTGAATGGGCGTGTCTATACCAGCAGTGCGCGCCTACGTGCAGCTCCGCCCCCTGGAGGTCTGGGCCGCGCAGCCGCAGTCCTTCATGTTCCTTTGGCGCGCAGCAGTTTGGGGAGTGTCTCTGCTCTGCCCGGTGAGTCACTGAGCCGCTCACCGCGGCCTGTCTATAGGTTCCAAAGAAAAACTCTCTGAATAATTTTGTGGCAGTAGTTGGGCCCCTCAGAGTCACCCACTTCCTAATCTTGAGTTAAACGGGGAGCAATATTTACTTTAAGCCCATGCAGCTTCCACAAAGCCTCACCTTGACTTTCCGAATCAACAAGTACGCGGTGGTTGGTGATGTCTCCTCGCCGCCGCAGTGGCGCCGCATGCATGAGCAGCTGTTTGCCCGCCTGTCCCTCCTGGTGCTCAACAGTTTTGGCCTCCAGGGCATGCGCCTGAAGCTCATGGCCACCATGTGCCAGAGTCGGTTCCCCTGCATGAGCGTGTACTACGGGAACTACAACACCATGAAGCACCGCCTTCTCATCAGCTGCAACTCCACTCCCGGGAGCTGGATTTCCACCTTCATAGCGTCAAAGTCCTTCCTGTGGGTACAAGTCGTGGGATGGTTATGAAGGGTCCCCAGCATGAGCCACCCGCAGGACATGGGTGATCTGCTGGCCACAGGCGCGGGGCTTCCAGAGAGTGAGGCAGAGCCCCAAGGTAAGCATATATCATGACTGAGCTGCCCCAAGCGGTCATGGTAGTGGCTGAGTGTGGCTCACTGAGGTCTGGTCTCCGATGGGGTTGCTGCTCATCAAGATCCAGAAGGGTGTCAGTTTCTTTCTTTCTGTTTTTGTTGTTGTTGTTTTGTTTTGTTTAAATTAACTTAATTCTTTTTATTTATTTTTTAAATTTACATCCAAGTTAGCATATAGTGCATAATGATTTCAGGAGTAGAATCCAGTGATTCATCCCCTACATTTAACACCCAGTGTCAGCTTCTGCACAAGAGGTTGGAGGAGCACCAGGTCACCCTCACAGCTGAGGAAGAGAAGCTGCTGCTCAAGGCCAGAGGCAGGCCCAGCAGGCCCAAAACATCCAGTGCAAGCAGGAATGGGTGAGAGGCCTTCATGAGGAAGAGCCTGGTGGGCATGAAGAGGGCATGGGCAGAGAGGCCAGTGGGACAGTGATACCCAGGACCCTAGGGGCCCGCTCAGGAAGCAGAGGGGACTTGGCAGCAGCAGCAAGGGGAGGAAGAGGAGAAAGAGAAGGAAATGGTTGGGGGTGTAGATGAATATTTCCACCAGGTGGTGGGCAAGGAGCATGATGAGGATATATTCTTAAAAGATGGCCAAGAGGACACAGCCTGCTGGGCCCCCCAGTCCAGATGCAGCTGGTAAAGAAGTAGAGACCTTCAAAGATACTACTAAGAACATTTTTATATTTTTGTGAGGGTTTTTTGTTGTTTGTTTGTTTAATTTTGTTTTTAATTGGTGTCTATCTCCATTTGGTGACAGTGCACTTGGAGTGGGAGGTAAAATGACAGGTATGTAATTTGTTTACATTCCACAAATTCTAATCCTACCTTGGAAAACATTTGTGAGACTAACAGATTTGAGCAAAAGCCTATTTAATATAAATTAAGGTACAGTTTGGTGATTGTTTCTCATCCTCCTTAACCAAGGTGTATAAATATTTGTGGAGGATAGTGGGATAAGAGGGGGAGAGGATGGCAAGTCCAGATGGAAACAAACACGAAAGTAATCCCACTTAGGTGAGCACAGAGGTTAGGTGTGGGTCCTAATGGCCCTCTGTTTTCCCAGTGAATTCTCCTGGGATGGAACCAATTAAAAAGATAACTTTCCAGGTGAGCTTGTCTAACCATGGGACCTAGAATTATCACTGTGGTTATTTAAGTTATCAACTCTCACTTAATGGCTCCAAAAGTCAGCTGAATCTTAACACGATTTAAATCCTGTACCCCAGACTAGGATCTCTACCAACCAGGTGCTTCTTTTTTTGCTCCCATAGAACTTTGTAGACTTGAGTTTTGAGGTCATACTTTGTGATTTATGGAAGGATTTTACTGTAGTTACAAAATAAATATGAGATAGAAAAGTCAGGTTTCAAAGAGTTAAACTTTATAAGAAGGAAATTTACAAGGAAATAGATAAATACAAGGAAATAGATAAATTTACAAGGAAATAGATAAATAGCTGTAGGATGATTGGGTCTGTAAAGCATTTCCAGGAAGCTATGATTAATTGTGTGTAGGTATAAATTCCTGTTCTCTTAACAGTAGTAGTAGTATGTGTAGAGGTCTTAAAATATATACACACTCCCTAAGGGGGATAAATTATACTGTTCAATATTGAAACAGAAATAGAAAGTAGTAAGTCAATAATGAATTTATATAGAGAATTATTTTGTTTTCCATTTAATTTTTATAGAAATGTTTGTATGATCTGTGAACATGTTATCCAGTGAATGACAAGTTTTTTTTTTTTGCATGTGTGTGTTGTGTTGTTTTTATTTATTTTTTTTAATGTTTATTTATTTTTCAAAGAAAGAGTGCGAGCAGGGGAGGGGCAGAGAGAGAGGGAGACAGAGGATCCGAAGTGGGCTCTGCACTGACAGCGAAAAGCCCAGTGTGAGACTTGAACTCAAGAATCATGAGGTCATGACCTGAGCCAAAGTTGGTTACTGACTGAGGCACCTGGCGCCCCTGTTTTAAGAGACAAGAGGATTTTAATACAGTCACCTGAGTGTGATTAGGAAATTGATTGCAATGTTACGTGTAGTTGCTAATGTTGAGTCAAATCATCTAAGGTCTTTATTCAATTTTAATGATATTTAATTATATTGAGGTATTGCCATCTATCATTCCTTCATTTATCAGACATTTATTGAGAGCCTGCTATGTACTTGGCACTGTTGTAGATCCTAAGAAAACAAGAGTAAAGATACAAAGGACCTTCCTTCATGTTACTTATATTCTAGAAGGGGCAAAAATTATAAGCTGACAGAAAAATTAATAGGTGTATTATTCAATAGTAAGAATAAAGTAAGTTTAAAAGTACATAGAGTAGGGGCACCTGGGTGGCTTGGTCGGTTAAGCGTCCGACTTCGGCTCAGGTCACGATCTCGCGGTCGGTGGGTTCGAGCCCCGCGTCAGGCTCTGTGCTGACAGCTCAGAGCCTGGAGCCTGTTTCAGATTCTGTGTCTCCCTCTCTCTGTGACCCTCCCCCGTTCATGCTCTGTCTCTCTCTGTCTCAAAAATAAATAAAAAAAAAAAAAAAAAAAGTACATAGAGTAGTAGAGTTTGCTCTCTTAGAGGACTCAGGAAAAGTGTCCTTGAGAAGGTGTCATCTGTCTTGAGTAAAGTGAAGGAATAAATTATTTGATTATCTGGGGGAAGAATATTTCAGAAAAGTAAACAGGAGGGGCAAATACTTCAAGGTACAATTTATTCTATAGTTTAGGGAGTTGTAAGGTCAGGTTATTCAGTGATCAAGGAGGATATTGGTAGGAATGAATCCAGAGACGTAGGGGGAGCCAGATTATCTAGGGATTTATAGGAGACCACTGAAGGATTTTAGAGCAAGAGAGTAACATAATCTTATTTACATTTTAGAAACATCTGTCTTGTGAATAGTAGTTCATAGGAGAAAAAAGACAGAAGCAGAGAGACCAATTCAACAGCTATTTTTATAGTTCTATAGGAGAGAATGATGCTATCAGGGCTAGGGGAATTATAGTGGAAGAGGTGAGAAGTGGTCCTTTTTCATATATATTTTGAAGCGTCAAAAACTATTCTAAGTTCTTTATATATAACATCTCACTTAATCCTCAAAACAATTGAATAAGGAAGACATCCATTATTTTCATTTCTAGAGGCAGAATCTGTG
Organism: Neofelis nebulosa; assembly: GCF_028018385.1. Lineage (NCBI taxonomy): Eukaryota > Metazoa > Chordata > Mammalia > Carnivora > Felidae > Neofelis > Neofelis nebulosa. The sequence continues at coordinate 90,980,577 of NC_080791.1, forward strand.
GATGAAAGATGTCAAGTAATTTTCTCAATGTCGCTGCACTAGTAACTGGTAGAATTAAAAATGATTAAACTTGAACTTGGCTGTCTCTGTAACTTGAGTTTTTGCCTATAACATTATGCTGCCTTTTATTCAACCTCATCTACAAAGTAGACCGTGACAGTAGGGCAACAATAGAAAAATAGACTCAAATGTCAGGCATCCTTGCAATGAAACAGAACTTTTCTGTTGATGTGGTTACTTTGTTGCTCACTGTCAAAGATGGATTTCCTGCATCATCTTTGAATAAAAGGTTTAGTCCCAAACTGGAGAAGAAAAGATTCTAGGAAGTGCAGACAATAAACCTATAGATAGAGAAGGAAAAAGATAATATTCTTCCTGCCCCCAACACTCCACCATGAGAACAAGGAGAAATTAGGTTTTATAAATAAATAAATTAATTAATTAATGATCAGTTTGTAAGTCTAAATGCACCAAGCTTAACAGTAGATTCTGCCAACTAACTTTATTGATTATTTATTTATTTATTTATTTATTAATGTTTGTTTATTTTTGAGAGAGAGACAGAGTGCAAACAGGGAAGAGGCAGAGAGAGAGGGAGACACAGAATCTGAAGCGGGCTCCAGGCTCTGAATTGTCAGCACAGAGCCCGACGCAGGGCTTGAACTCACAAACTGTAAGATCATTACTTGAGCTGAAGTCAGGTGCTTAACCAACTGAGCCACCCAGGCGCCCCCTCAACTAACTTTAAAAGTAATAAATTTACAATTTAAACAAATTTAGAGTTGTACAACCTTCGCCCTAATCCAGATTTAGAACATTCCATCATCCCCCAAAGTTAATCCCTGCTCCCAAATCTAGCCTTAAGAAGCTATTGATTTTCTTTGATTTCTTATAAATCTGCCTTCTCTAGAAAATGCATAGAAATAACATCATACATTTTATTTTGTACATTTAGTTTGTGTCATTTATTCTCCTGGCTTTGAGGTCATCCAAGTGGTAGCATACATTGGTAGTTCATTACTTTTTATGGCTGAATACTATTATGTTGTATAGGTCTACCACATTTTATTTATTTTTGTAGGTTGATACACATTTGGGTCGTCTCCATTTTGGGGCTATTAGGAATAATGATGCTATGATCATTCACACACATGTGCATCTATCTTTTCATTTTTCTTGGATAGATTCCTAGAAGTGAAATTGCTGGGATGTATGGTAAATAAATGTTTATATATTTTAAGAAACATTTTCCAAACTGGCTGTATCATTTTAATCGTCCCATAAACAGTCCTGATGGTTTTCGCTTTTTCAGCATTCTAAGACATAATATCTGAATTTTTTATTATAGCCATTTTAATGGGTGTTTAGTTGTATCTCTTTTTGAGTTTGGCGTTTTTCTAATGATTAGTAATGTAAGCATATTTTCAAGTGCTTATTATTCATATATCTTTTGTCAAATGTCTATTCAGATCTTTTGCTGATTTTTAAATTGGTTGTTTGTCTTCTTATCATTGAGTTGTTCTTTGTTTTCAAATATTTTCTTCCAGTATGTGGCTTGACTTTTTATTTTCATAATAATATTTTTTAAGAACAAAAATTTTAATTTTGATGAAGTTCAGTTTATCAATTGATTATTTTATGAATCACGTTTGAAGTATAAGAATTTTTTTTTGGCAAACTCAAGGTTACAGTGACTTTCTCTTATTTCTAGAAGTTTTATAGTTTAATTCTTAACATATAGACCTATGAGAATACTAGATCCATTAACATGGTTCTATTTAGATTTATTTAGATCTTCTTAAATTCCATTCCGTAATGCTGTATATATATTTTTTTAATTTACTTATTTTGAGAGAGAGAGAGAGAGAGAGAGAGAGAGAGAGAACAAGTAGGGGAGGGGCAGAGAGAGAGGGAGAGGGAAGATCCCAAGCAGGCTCCTTACTGTCAGTGCAGAGCCAGATAATAGGGCTTGAACTCATGAACTGTGAGATCATGACCTGAAAAGAAATAAAGAGTTAAGCTTCTGGTTAACTAACTGAGCCACCCAGGCACCCCAGTAATGCTATATACTTTTAAGTGTAGAAGTTATGCTCTTCTTTGAATAGTAAATATATTCCTAGGTATTTTATTCTTTGATGCTATCATAAATGGAATTATTTTCTTAATTTCATTTTTGTAATGTTCACTGCTACAATTGGCTTTAATATATTTATCATCAGCAATAATAATGAGTCTTGCAATCTTTTAAAAAAAATTTTTTTTTTTTAACGTTTTATTTATTTTTGAGACAGGAAGAGACCAGAGCATGAACGGGGGAGGGTCAGAGAGAGGGAGACACAGAATCTGAAACAGGCTCCAGGCTCTGAGCTGTCAGCACAGAGCCTGACGCGGGACTCGAACTCACGGACCGCGAGATCATGACCTGAGCTGAAGTCGGCCGCTCAACCGACTGAGCCACCCAGGCGCCCCTGAGTCTTGCAATCTTGATGAACTAATTAGTTTTTTTAATAATATTAGTGGATTCCATAGTATTTTCTAGAAGAAGATCATGTCATCTGCAAATAAGATAATTTTACTTTTAATTTTTCTTGTCAACCATGGTGGGAACCTCCAGTACAAGGTTAATAGATGTGGCAAGAATGCACATATTTGACTTGTTCCTTATTTTTGGAGGAAAGCTCATATTCACCACTAAGGGTTATGTTAGGTATGGGGAATGCATAGAGATTAAATCAGCTTCAAGATGTTGTTTCCTATTATTCATAGTCAGTTGGTATTCTTCATCATTTTTTTTTTTTTTTTTTTTTTTTTAACTCATGGGTCCTTGGGATGTGGCGCCTTGGTGGCTCAGTCGGTTAAGCGTCCAACCTTGGCTCAGGTTATGATCTCACAGTTCATGAGTTCGAGCATTGCATCGGGCTCTGTGCTAACAGCTCAGAGCCTGGAGTCTGCTTCAGATTCTGTGTCTTCCTTTCTGTCTGCCCCTCCCCTGCTCATGCTTTGTCTCTCCTTTTTTCTTCTCTGTCTCTCTCAAAAATAAATAAATATTAAAAAAAATTTTTGTTAAAAATCATGGATCCTTGCTTTGAATTTTTCCAGTGCTTTTTCTGTGTTTAATGAGATGGTCATCTGTTTTTGTATTTCATTCTATTATTATGGTATATGACATTATTTCATTTTAATATGTTAAACCAATTTTACATTCCTAAGTAGCATCTGGTTAATTGTTATAGACTGCATGTTTGTGTCAACTCCAAATTCATATCTTGAAATCCTAGCCCCCAACATGATGGTATTTAAAGATGGAGTCTTTGGAAGGTAAGTAGGTCATAAGATTGGAGCCCTCATGATAACATTAGTGTCCTCAGAAGAAGAGACAGGAGAGATCATTTTTTCTTTCTCTGCTTTCTACCATGTCAGGATATAAGGAGAAAAATGCCGTCTGCAAACCAAATAAAAAGTGCTCTCATCAGGAACCAAATGGACTAATACCTTGATTTTGGACTTCCCAACCTCCAGAACTGTGAGTAATAAATTTCTGTTGTTTAAGCCACTTAGTCTGTGGTATCTTGTTATAACAACCTGAGCTAACTAAAACAATTCTAGTGCATAATGTTTTATTTAGTTTACTAACACTTTATCAAGGATTTTGTATATATATTCAAGGTGGGTATTGTTTTGTACTATTTTCTTGAGTTATCCTTGTTTGTATTGAGTAACAAAGTAATGCCAGTCTTAGAAAATGGGTTGGTAAGTGTTTCTTCCTCTTACATTAGAAAAAAGTTTGTAAAAAAAATTATAATAATTCCGTCCTTTGATAGAATTCACCCAGACCTGAGCTTTTCTTTGTGGGAATGTTTTCAATTACCAATTTCTTTATATTTCTTTATATTTTATAAGTATATTAAGACTTGCTTTTTCTTCCTAAATCAGTTTTGGTCATTTCTTTCTGAATTTTCTGCTTCATCTCAGTTATATAATTTGTTGGTACAAAGTTATTTATCATAATCCCTTACATGTTTTTATTTTGGTAGGGTCATTAATGATGTCTCCTGTTTTCTTTCTGGATTTTGATAATTTGTGTTTTTTTAACTCTTCAAAGAACAAACTTTAGGTTTCACTGACTTCTCAATTATTTATCTGCTTTCTCTTTCACTCATACCTCCTCTAATAGATTTTAGTTCTTTGTGTCCAATTGTTTAGGGTTTAGTTTGCTCATGGGTATCTAGTTTCATAAGATGGAAGCTTAGGTCATTATTGAGACCTTTCTTTTTTTCTGATATAGGCCATATGGCTATAAATTTCTATTTGAAGTTTTAGCTGCATCACATAAATTATGGTGTATTGTGTTTTCATTTTCATTCATTTCAGGGTGTTTTCTATTTTGCCTGTTATTTCTCCTTTGTGAGAATAGTGTTTAAATTAATAATACTAGGAGATTACCCATATTTCTTCCTGTTGTTGGCTTCTAATGTATTATTGTGGTCAGATCCCCTGACAACTCTTTTTGGGGTCCCAGATCCAATTCCCATGTGTGTATGATGGTTTCCACCCTCTGACATAACACCAAAGCAATTCTTGGACAACAGCGAAGCGTCTAAGAATTCAACTCAGTTGTGACCCTACCCTAAGATAGCATCAGATTCCACGGGTTCAGGGGTTAAGGGCTCGGTTTTACAAGACTTTTTCTATACCACCCTCCAATTCAGATGTCAGTTGCAAGCCCCAGCCTGTTCCATGTGCTGACAGACTGACTACAGATTGGAGGTTCCAACGACCTCCTCCTTAGGTTCTTTCAGTTTGCTAGAGTGGCTCACAGAACTCAGGGAAACACTTCAGTAGCCAAAAGAAGAGATATACATAGGATGACATGTGGAGAAAGGGCACAGAATTTCTGTGCCCTCCCCAGGTATGTCACTGTCTCCTCAACTCCACATGTTCACCAACCCAGAAGCTCTCTTAACAAAGTCCCCTTGAGTTTTTAAGGGGGATTCATTGCATAGTCATGATTGACTAAGTCCTTGGCCATTGGCTGGTTCAACCTGTATCCCCTTAAGTGGGACTGAAGGTTTCAACCCTCTAATTACATGGTTGGTCCTTCTGGCAACCAGCCCCTGCCCTTGGGTGGGGTCCAAAAGTAATCTTCATTAATATAACAAAAGATACCTGTTTCACTCTCAACACTTAGGAAATTCCAAGGGTTTTGGTAGCTGTAAGCCAGTAACAATGGATGCACACCAAATACATATGAAAAATATATTTTGGTCATCTGAATGACCAAATACATATTTCCTATAAATCACAGTATCACATCAGATAACATACTATGTATGATTTCAGTACTTTTCTCTCTCTTTTTTAAAAAAATATTTATTTATTTTGCACGAGAGAGAGAGAGAGAGAGAGAGAGAGAGAGAGAGAGACAGAGAAAGAGAGACAGAGGTGGGGGGAAGGAGAGAGAGAGAGGGAGGGAGAAAGGGAGGGGCAGAGAGAGAGGGAGAGAGAGAATCCTAAACAGGCTCCAAGCTGTTGATGCAGAGCCTGATATGGGGCTTGATTTCATGCCCACAAAATCATGACCTGAGCTGAAATCAAGAGTTGGGTGCTTGGAGCGCTTGGGTGACTCAGTTGGTTGAGCATCCGACTTCAGCTCAGGTCATGATCTCACAGCTCGTGAATTTGAGCCCCATGTCGGGCTCTGAGCTGACAGTTTGGGGCCTGGAGCCTGCTTCGGATTCTGTGTTTCCCTCTTTCTCTGCCCCTAACCCACTCACATTCTGTCTCTGTCTCTCTCAAAAATAAATAAACATTAAAAAAAAAAAAAAAGAGTTGGGTGCTTAACCAACTGAGCCATACAAGTGCTCCTCAGTACTTTTAAATGTAGTATGACTTGTTTTATCCTGGAGAATGTGCATGAAAAGAATGTGGATTCTGCTGTTGGGTGGAATTAACTATAGATATTGGTTAGGTTGATACTTTTGTTCAGGTCTTCTATATAGTTTTCTAATTTTTCTGAGCAGTTCTATCACTGAGTACAATATCAAACTTTCTCACAACTATTGTTGAATCACCTATTTCTCCCTTCAATTCTGTCCATTTTTTGTTTCATATATTTTGGGCCAGGGTTGTTGGTGCTTATATAATTGTTGTATCTTCTTGATGTATTGACCCTTTTATCATTATGAAATTATATAGTATTTCTGTCCTTAATGTCTGTTTTGTTTTTTATTAATATAACATTCTAGGTCTCTTATGTTTATTGTTGTCATGATAAATCTTTTTGTATCATTTTATTTTAAATCTGTTCTTGTTTCCTCATCTAAGGAGATGTCCTGTAAACAGCTTACAGTTGGCCTTGCTTTTTTTTTTTTTTTTTTTTCCATATACAGTCTAACAACCAGTGCCTATTGATTGGGGTATTTAGACTATTTCTATTCAATGTAATTATTAATATGATTGAATTGATCTTTGTCATTTGTAATTTACCTTCTAGTTTCTAATGTATCTTGTCATTTATTTTTTCTCTGTTACTCCAAGACTGCATTCTTTGTACTAAATAAGTATTTTTTAATGTAGAATTTCCACTTTTCAGTACGTTCATTTGGTTATTTTATGATGGTTGTTTTAAGGATTATAATATGCATATTAACTTAATCATAAGCCACTGTAGATTAATACTAACCCAATTTTGGTTAAATTCTCTAACCTTATTCCAAAATACGTTCATTCCCTCTCCCTTCCTTTTTGCTATTACTGTAAAATATATTTTTATGTATTATGAGCCCAAGCAATACAGTGTTATTCTTAACACTTTATATAATCTTTGTCTTTCTATAAAAGTTAAGAAAGGAGAGAAAAACATATTTGTATGTTTATATAAACCTATAGAAAACAAATTCAACTTTGTATTGTTTATGTTAACTCATGTTTTTGCCACTTCCTGTAATCTTAATTTGTTCCTGTGGCTTTTGTTTGCAATCTGGTGTCATTTTTTGTCAGCCTGAAAAAACTCCTTTAATATTTTTTGTAAGGCAAATCTGCCAGCAGAAAATTTTCTTTTTTAATTTTACCTTTATTTTTGTAGAATAGTTTTGCAATGTATAGGAGTCTTTGTTGGTCAATCACATTTTTTTCTACCACATTGAATGTGCCATCCCACTACCTCAATTGTTCCTGATGAGAAACAGTAATATCAATGCTCCTTTGTATATGATGAATTGTTTTTTCTTGCGATTTCAAGATTTTGACCTTGTTTTTCAATAGTTTGAATATGATGTCTTTAAATATGGATCTTTTTGTATTTATCCTGCTTAGATTTGTTGAGTTTCTTGGTTGTGTAAATTTTATTTTCATCAAATTTGGAAGTTTTTTGTTAGTCCTATACTATGAAATACTTTGCTGCTTCTTTCCTGTTGCTGTGATCAGTCTTAGTACACAATATGAAGCTTGTAGACATGATATGTTGACCACCCACCCCCACTCTCCTACTGCTGAGAAGTCATATCCACTGATACTGGTACTGTTAACTCTCAAGCCAAATAAAGTGAGCCCCTTCTTCTTGCTGCAAAGACTCTGATAATCCTTGTGTCATGACCATCCTAGCAGAACCACTGTGCAGAGTTGGGAGTGGGGGAGATGGGAGCTTGCCCAGGCCAGAATGCCATAGACCTCTACTACTCTTATTTCATGTCCAACCGTTTTTAAACCATAAATACTTCTAAGATTATGTTTTGCTTTTGGTTGATTTTTGGAGCACTGAATTTTTTTTCCTCATTTTTGTTTTGTTATGTTTTTGGTATGTTGTTCAGCTTTATAATAGCTTTTTGGGGAGAGGATTTGCCAGTCGCTTCAATTGGTCATAGCCATAATTCCCGCCACTCTTTAAAACAAGAGAAAAAACCAAAACAACCCCCTGCCACTTTATTTGGACCAGTTAATTAACTGGGTTACAGTGGGTCTGTTTATCAAAAAAATTTTCCTTCATACTGCATGACACACTGCTTTGTGAAGTGAAAGGGTTATCATGTAGGACATTTTGAGATGAAAAGTTGTATCTTCCCGCAATTTTTTTTTTTTTGCTCAAGTATAATGCAAAACATGTTTAATATATCATAAACTCAAAGCTGGCACCATATACTATGACAGCATAAATTCTAAGAAAATTTACCATTAAGGAGATCTTTAAATTTATCTTTAATACATATCAGTTCAAGAAGCCATTTGTTTTTGTTTTGTTTTGTTTCCCCTTCCATCTCTTACAAGAAAGGAGTGTTCACGCCAGGCCAAATTGCACCTTCAGCTGTGCAGAACTTTGCTCTGCTTTCCTGCCTGCCCATCAGGGGATATCATTAGCTAAAGCAATTCAATTATGATACTTTTTACTCAAACCCTTCGAGAACTCAGAAGTGGGTTAAATTGGGAAATTTGATGAAAGAACAATATCTTAGAGATAATCACCTTGCTTCAACAAAATGCCTCTTTATTGAATGGGGCAGGATAAAAACTAACATGCGTTTTAAATGCCTTCACCTGTGTCACTAATGGCATCGTAAGTTGCTTAAATGGAACTAGTCTACAGTTCTGGTTGACTCAAGTATGTCACTAAACTTGGCTTGGCAGAGCTTCCTCCTTAAACTAGGGTATTAAGATTGTGAAGCAGTAACAAAACAACCAAACACACAATAAAACCAAAAAAACAAAACAAGCTATCACTTCCTGCCTGAAAATTTAAAAGAGATTAAAAAAAATAGTGTTTACCAAAAAGGCATTGTACCTTTAAAGTATTTTTTTATTTGTAGGCTTTGTTTTTATTTAAATATTTTTTGTGACAGACACTTCTACTTATATCTCGGTATGAATTTTTACCCTCCTTTTAGCAATAGTACCACTTCAGTTTTACCTGGGTTTATACCCGCTGAAGCTATCAACTACTGTTCCTATCTACTCTGCATACAGGAGTGGCCATGTAAAACTCAGCCTCAGAGAGGTTAACTGACATTCCAAATCTTAACACACTAATTTCTTGTGGAGCTGGGACATGAAACCATATCTTTAGCATCTAATAAAATCTTTTGGCACTAAAATAACTCCCTAAGCCATTCTTTAGGGATAGTTTACACTCCAGATTAGCCAGTTTCCTCTTTTTTTTTTAAGTTTATGTATTTATTTTGAGAGAGAGTGAGTGAGTGAGAGTGTGGAGGGGAAGAGAGAGAGAGAGAGAGAGAGAGAGAGAGAGAGAATCTCAAACAGGTTCCGCACTGTCAGTGCAGAGCCTGGTGCCTGGGCTTGAACTCGATCATGACCTGACCTGAGCTGAGATCAAGAGTCAGCCTTTTAACGAGCTGAGACACCAAGATGCCCCTAGCCAGTTTCCTCTTAATGTGAATTTCATTCTTCATAGCCCCTGATCCTATTATTCATGTTAAGAATTTTTTTTTCTTTTAGGTGTTTATGAACAAAATAAAATGATTCTCAATAAAGAGAGTTTGTTCCTATATACTTTATTATTATTATTTTTTACTTTTAATGTTTATTTACTTTTGAGAGAAAGAGAGAGAGAGACAGAGGTGTGAGCAGGGGAAGGACAGAGAGAGGGAGACACAGAATCTGAAGCAGGGTCCAGGCTCTGAACTGTCAGCATAGAGCCCGACATGGGGCTTGAACCCACAGACCATGAGATCATGACCTGAGCTGAAGTCGGACGCTTAACTGACTGAGCCACCCAGGCACCCTATATTCCTATATAGTTTAAACCTGACATTCAGATGATGTTATTATGATGATCTACAAATGGCCAAAGAGGAGTCACTATTCACAAGGTCATATTAATTCCATCAATCTTAAGATTGAATAACAGAAAATGAAGGTGCAACCCCAGTGTAATGGGTCATTCCAAATGCTGAGTATGCAGTAGACTTAATAGACCATTAGTTCGGTTTTACCAACAAATGAAAGGAAGAAAATTATGGGCTTTTTACAATGATCCAATATCAGGGGCGCCTGGGTGTCTCAATTGGCTAAGTGACTGACTCTTGATTTCAGCTCAGGTCAGGTTAGTGGGATGGTGCCCTGTGTTGGGATTTTCTCTCTCCCTCCCTTTCTGCACCTCCTCCACTTACACACACTTGCAAGTGTTCTCTCTCTCTCTCTCTCTCTCTCTCTCTCTCTCAAAATAAATAAATAAACTTTAAGATGATCCAATATCTAGAGTGCCTAGGTGACTCAGTCAGTTAAGTGTCTGACTTTGGCCCAGGTCATGCTCATGGTTTGTGAGTTCTAGCTCCACGTTGGGCTCTCTGCTGTCAGCGCAAAGCCGGCTTCCAATCTTCTGTCTCCCTCTCTCTCTGCCCCTTTCCTGCTTGCTCTCTCTTTCTCTCTCTCTCTCTTTCTCTCTCTCTCTCTCTCTCTCTCAAAAATAAACATTAAAAAAAATTAAAATGCCCCATATTAGGAATCATGAAAGCAGACATTTTTATTTGAAAGTAATTTGGTTTTGGTGTTGTTGTTATTGTGAGCTTAGGTTTCTAGCTCTGCCCTCTACCTTCACATACTTTAGGATGGAGGAAGCTATTTTGGTGGATGAAAAATGAGGATGGGCATTAAAGGACATGGGAGTGGAGACTTCTGGATGGACCTGTGACTAGGTCAGTCACTACAGTGCAGTAAAGTCTTTTTACTGAACCTGGTTGGATTTTTTTTTTACTGGAAAAATGAGAAAAGTTTCATATTTCATCAACTCTAATGCCTGCCCCCCTACCCCCATTTTCACCTCTTTTAAATTGGAACACATCTAACTATAAACACCACCTTATCGGTGACAACATGTCTTTATTCTTACTTGTACTTAAAACAATGTTGTATCTTTCAGTTGGTGGTACCATTGATGTGATCAAACCACTTCGAGTCTTGTAATCTAAAAAAAAGTTGCCATTTTAAGACATTGTCACAAATACTTAGAAATATTAAAATTGCTTCAGCTTTTAGAAACTGTACCTAAACAGATACTTAAAAACAAAAGTGACCATGGTATTTGTTTAATAATGCCAGAACTATATTCTTGAAATCAATCATGATTCTCCATTTCAAAAGTACATGTGATCTATTGGTGCATGGTGTGGAAATAAAACTGAAAGATAAAAATGAAGACGTATATTGGGGATGCTGATTTTCAAGGACAAAGAAGAAAAGTCAGTGTCTAGGCAGAAAAAGGAAGTTACCAAGGAAGAGGAAAATTTTAAGCTTAAGTTTTCTTCAGCAATAGTATGTACCAAAAAACTGCAGCAATGTACATTATCTTTTGCATGAAACAAAGTATCACAAATAATTTAAACTCAGCCAAATTGTCTTTATTATTTAAATAAAGCTAAGAGACAGACATTCTCAAAAGGCAGGAATTAAGCAATTATAGCACCCATCCATTTTTCTTGGGGGATAACAAATCTTGATAATGAAATCCAGCCCACAGAGGAATTAATTCATAATAAAGACCTTAGGACTGAATCTATGTGAAAGGACTGGTAGTGAGCATTTAATCAATTTTAAGTAAATTTAAAATAATGATTACACAAGATAATATATGTTAAGAACACTGACAGTTTAAAATTTCAATATAGTTAAGAAAATTGGAAGGAGACTGTTCCTCCTCATCTTTCATAGCAGAGTCAGTTGATATAGTTTAAACTTGATTAAACTTGTAAAGTGGAGTTAAAAACTAATTATTTCAACCTCAATATTTCTCACCGTTCTTAATTAAATTTTGTATCCAGATACTTTAGTAATACCTTTTACTGTTAAGAAACTCTTCTTTAAATTTAGTAGCTATTTTAGTTTAGCTAAAAGGCAACATTTTTATTACATATGTTAATTTTAATTGAAATTAATCTCAACATTTTATTTTTTAAAGTAGGGAGAATATGAATCCATGTTCAGTAATGTCTTTATAAATAGAAATCTTATGATTGATTCTGTCTGTCTACTTATATATATATATAAAGGTGATCTTGTAAATCATTCTATCAGGGTATATATATATATGCACACACACACACACACACACACACAAAATCACTATATATATGTAACCATATATATATATAACCATACATATATATACAAGATCACCATATATATATACATGTATATATATATATATACATGTATATATATATGTATACACACATATACATATATATATATATATAAAACTTGTTATTTTTCAGTAGTAAGATTTAGGGTAATTTGATACCTTCTTTATTCCTTTGTTATTAAAAACTTGAGAGCGTATCTATTTCCTTTTTTTTTATGTTAATTTATTTTTGAGAGAGAGAGAGTGTGAGCAGGTGAGGGGCAGAGAGAGAGGGAGACACAGAATCTAAAACAGGCTCCAGGCTCTGAGCTGTCAGCACCGAGCCCCACGCGAGGCTCGAATTCACAAGCTGTGAGATCATGACTTGAGCCGAAGTCTGACCCTTAACCGACTGAGCCACCCACACACCCCAAGAGCGTATCTATTTCTAAATCTATAAATGACAACAAACTTAGATGAAGGTTTGTATTATACATTTCTAACTAAATCCTCTACACTGCACACATGCCTTGTGGCTATTACTCTTTGGAACTCTGCTTGTCTTTGCTGCATTATGCAGTTTCTTTACTCAGTCTTGAGGAGTCCATACCAAGACATGGACAGCTAAATGGACAGTAAATTCTTCAATCTTCAATCCCCTAAAGAGCAACTAAAAATACATTTTAAAAAATCTGGCATTGGGGCGCCTGGGTGGCTCAGTCAGTTAAGTGTCCAGCTTTGGCTTGGGTCATGATCTCATGGTTCATGGGTTCGAGCTCCATGTCAGGCTCCATCTGACAGCTCAGAGCCTGGAGCCTGCTTCGGATTCTTTGTCTCCTTCTCTCTTTGCCCCTCCTCTGCTTACACTCTGTCTCTCAAAAATGAATAAACATTAAAAAAATTAAAAACCCGGCATTAGTTTATCAACTGGAAAGCCAGTTTTACATAGTGGTTAAGATCATGTCCAGTGAGGTCAAGTAACTCTTGGTCACTCAGAACACTGCCAATTACAAAGCATGTGACCTTGGGCTACCTAGCGTCACACAGACACATTTTTCATTTCTATAATACTGACTTAATGAAAGTATCGAGCTTACAGGGTTACTTTAAAGATTACATTATATAACATTTGCAAAGCACTTAGCATAATGACATACATGTAGAGCTTAGTCAGCAAAAGCCACACAAATAATCAATTGCCATTGTCCTGAGTTCTGCAAAGGAGATATATAAGATGCTGTGGGTGCACATAGCAGGTTTGAACCTGATCAGGAAGGTCAGCAAATGTTTCCAGTACTCTGAATCATCCATCCACACCAGCATTTCCACGAATTCCCTAGTGTAGTAGGAGACTTCTGTGAATTTCTGAGGATGGTAAGGAAAAATGATTTCAGTGATTATATTAGAAGTATGTTTTCCCTTCTTTAAAAAAAATAAAAAAGAAAGAAGTCAGGAGATGTCATATGAATTTGTAGGAATCACTTGCCTGAGAGTAGCTCATTAGGTAATGATATGTCAAGGAATCTTACCCATATCATAACTAATGATAACTTTAAACATAAAAGTGCTTTTCCTCTTTTTAAAATTTTTAATGAGAAGTGAAGGCATTTGAAGGAGAACTGAAATATACCCTGAAAGTTCAATCTACTACCCAAAGAAAAAGAATTATCAAAAAAAAAAAATACTGATACCAGAAACAGCACACATAAATATGAGCAGAAGATACTGACCTATTTAATTGTAAATCCTGATGGGTTTTCAGGTATCAGTGAATTTTATTTTTCATCGTACTTTGTGAACTATGCCTTAGGTACAGCAGAGACCCTCTTCCCAACTGACTTACTAGTAAACACTGATGGTTGTATTGATAACACCAAATAGATCTTGCTTAGTCCGGGACTAAAATGCCTGTTTCTCCCTCTTGCTGGAAAAATCTTTCTCTGCCTGTGCCACAGAGGGTCAGAGCGATATCTGAGAGGCTCTGCAGATCCCTTCCTAAAAAGCTGTGTGGGAATGGCTGTTATAATAGGAGTGGAGAACACAGCAGACCCTCCTAGGCATTCACACGTCAGAAGGGTTGTCTCAAACGCCATGCTTTAGAAAAGTCTAAACGTATTGTGTCACAGTGACAGAGCAGTGACCTGGGAGGCAAGGTGGTTAGAGAAAGTTGATGAAATGAACTACGGGGGTGCTTAAACAATTTGAAAAATCTGTAAGTCCTCTCCACCAAAGCTCTAAGTCTGCAGGGCAAACAGAACTACTCCCACACCTTTTCAGACCATTCTGTATTTTGTTTTGTTTGTTTTTGTCTTCAGATCTTTGTTTAATGATATCTTGAACATAACTACCTTGGCACACATATGTTGAGGGAAATGAGGGGCCATAGTGGCTACTGCTCAGAGTGCCCTTATGTAAGGACTGAAGAAAGTCACTTTACCTGGAATGATACAAACTTCTTGCTGTATTCCTCTCTGCCCACACAGGTTTGTAGGTGTAGCAACTAAGCCTGTGTGTTTGAAGATTTTCAAAACCAGTTTGAAGAATCTATTTTATAAATACATTGAAAGAACAAAAATACCATCAAGAGTCAGTTTATATCCACCCTTCACCCGCCCCAGATGGGACAATTGCTGTAATAGCTTCTCTTGCAAAACGTTTTCTAAGTGCCAAGTTATGCAGGGAATGAAGCGTTACCTAGCAATATGGCCAACTTTCAATTATCCATGGCAATGAGAGACAGGGATAGTAGAGAAAATTAAAATTCACAGACTGTCCCCAAACTTGAGCTTAATCACTTACATCCTTCTCCTCTTGCACTAAGTGTGTTGGAAACACTATCTGGAGATGAAGTCTTTTGATTTCAGTTTCATCTCTTCATGTCACTTGTCCTCCAAACAGGGAAAACAACAGAAATCCTTATTTAATCTTTCTATCTTCAAGAACTAATAACAGATTTGGATTATAGTGGATGTTCAAAAGATATTGAACTGTTAGCCTGGAATGAAATGGTCACAGTTTGGTATTGTGGGGTGAAAGGGTCTTTGTAATTCCTGAGCTGGGATACGTTCCTTACTTATTTTTGTGAGTGAGACCAGCCAGAGTTTTAAGGTATTCGAAGAATTCAACTAGCTTCCCTTTTAAAGTTCTTATACTTAAACTCATTCATTCATTCATTCATCATTCATTCACGAATGTTTATTAAATGTTTACAATGTGCTGGTCTCTGAGTATTGGAGATTCAGCAGGGAATAAGATAGATAAGGTTCCTCCCTTCATGGAGCTTAGATTCTAGTTGGAGAAGTCAGATTTAAAACAAATTAAAAAAATATTAGTGGAATGTGTTAGTGCTGTTAGGACGATGCAAAGAGATACAATACAGTATAGTTTGGGCGGGGAAAGGCACTAGTATCGCATGGTTAGCAATTCTTCTCTGTTGGAATATGAAATAGACCCTGCTATCCCAGAGAAAGAATGTTCCAGGTAAGAAGGATTTAAGTGGAGAAAGAATTTTGAATTGGGAACAAATATCTAGTCATATAAAATCTTAACTCTTATATCAAGCTGGGATCAGCTGTGAGGTGGGAGAGTTTTCCTTCTTTACTGATTCTCAAATTGGAAGCTTTACAAATGGTAATTTCTAGGTCTAAACAAGTGATTCTTCACTGTATTTAGGCCATAGATCCACTTGAGTCTCTAATTAAATGTGTGACACACACACGCACGCACACACACATACACACACACACACTATACTCTTTTTAAAAATATTTATTAATTTTAGAGAGCCAGAGCGAGAGCGAGAATGACAGCCAGAGCGAGATAGAGAGAGAGGGATTGAGAGAGAGAGAGAACAAGCAGGGGAGAGGCAGAGAGAGAGGGAGACAGAGGATCCAAAGCAGGCTCGCACTGTCAGCAACCCAGCGACTGAGCCACCCAGGCGCCCCCAAGATCTACTCTTTTTAAAGTAATTCTGGACTTCAGTGACAACAGGTCATTTAATCACTGGAAGTCTAGAATATTTTATTCAGTCATATATTGAATGCCACTTTTTATTAGGTACTGTTCTCAGGCACTAAGGTTAAATGCAAAGACCTACTTCTCATGGAGCTTTGTCTAGGGCATAATTTTTAGGTGACTTTACAAATGCCTGTGACCTTGTTTTCTGCTGTCACTTCTTTTCAGGCCAAACATTTCAGTAATTGCCCACTTCCAGGAGCCTACTAATAAGAGACATAAATACAGCGTTCTTCTAACTTTGAGCAGTTATGTTGCTATTTTATTGTCTTGACAAGAAAGTTTTACCCATCTCTGTAATTCTGGTATTCAAATTAAGGGAGCTGAGTTATTCCCCCTCCTTGAGTTTGCTGAAGTAAAATAATGTCTGCTTTTTGTCCCTCGTCCCTCTGAGAAGAAGCAAGTTCATCATGGAGGCTACCAACTAGTGACTCCCAAATGGTTTTCATGAAGTTCTCTCCTTTTTTTGTCCTTTGCCCACATCACCTATCCTAGCACATGTGAGAGCTGGGCTTCATACTAGCACAGAGAACAGTGACAAATGACCTGTTAACTCTAGGGAGCCTGGGAGTTGGTGGTCTGGAGGAAGTTCCTCCATTTCCACAATAGGACCAGACCTGAAGCCTGGCTTGGAGAACCAGATGGAAAAGGCCACAGCCCTGCCCTATCCATAGGTAGAAGACAGACGCCGACAGCTGTCAACTGGTGGTGATTGGAGAGCTTCCTCAGGACACATGGTATCTCTATTCCACTGCAGACATGGCGTAGGCAACAGAGGTCTTGATGAGGACTTCTTGGGATGAAATTCAGTTTTTATTGTTACTTCTCCCTGTATCCCATCTGTGTTAAAATGGTGAAGGTTTGTGGAGAAGAGACGAGTCAGCACCTGGGGTTTTTATGATTGAACAGATCTAATTTTGAAGCTCATGTACTAGAGACACAAGTTCTCAAAAAGATTTCTACTCATCAAGTCCAATTTATCTCATCATAAAAATTGTATAAGCTAAAATATTAATAGTAATTTTCTAGGTTTGGGCCTGTCTCCTCCCAGATGATGATTTACTCACTACCAATAGATTCAGTATATATTTTTAAAAATCTATCCACTTTGTTAAATAATGGATGTTTAATAAACTGCACATACATAAAGTGAACAATTTGCTAAGTTCTGTCATAGGTATATAGCTGTGTAACCATCACCACCATCAAGATAATGTATCCATCCTTCCCAAAAGGTTACTGATGCCCCTTTGAAATTAGTCCTTCCCATCATGCTTCCCATCAGGCAACCACTGACCTATCTGCCTCCTATGACTGTAGACTAGTTTGCATTTTCTAGAATATATAAATAAAATTATATAAGTATGTACCATGTTTTTAGTCTAACTTTTTTCACTCAACATGATTATTTTGAGGTCCAGAATTACATTGCTTAATGTATCAATAGGTTTTCATTTTTTATTACTGAAATATAATTCACATACCATCAGATTCACCCATTTAAAATACACAATTCAGTGATTTTTTTTAGTATATTTAAAGGGTTGTACATTTTTTTTTTTTTTAGAAAGAGAGCATGCAAGACAGGGAGAGGGGCAGAGGGAGAAAGGGAGAAAGAGCGAAAGAGAGAGAGAAAATCTTAAATGCCCAGTGCAGAGGCCAATGCAAGGCCTGATCCCATGACCCTGAGATCATGACCTGAGCCAAAATCAACAGTAGGATGCTTAACCGACTGAGCCACCCAGGCACTCCAAAAGATTGTACACCTTCTAATTCCAGAACACCAGTGTATAATTCCAGAACAACTTTATCTGCCTCACCCCACCACAAATCCTATATGCATTAGCAGTCAGTCCTATATTCTTGTTCCCCCAAGTCTCTGGCATCCACTAATTTACTTTGTCTTATGGACTTGTCTATTCTAGAAATTTCATATAAATGGATCCCACAATATGTAGTTCTTTGTATGTGGCTTCTTTCACTTAGCATAACCTTTACAAGGTTCATCCTGATTGGATTTATCAGTGTCTCATTCCTTCTTATGGCTGTGTAATATTCTGTTGTGTGGATATATTATATTATGTATCATCCATTCATCAGTTGATGGTCACTAGGGTTGTTTTCATTTTGGGGCTATTGTGAATAATACTACCATGAACATTCTGGTATAAATTTTTACATGAAAATAAGTTTTCAGTTCTCTTGGATATATATTTAGGAGTGGAATTTCTCTGTAACTCTGTGTAACTTTTGAACTGTCAAACTATTTTCCAGAGGGCTCTACCCCTTTCACATTCCCATCACCAATACCTAAGGGTTTCAATTTCTGTTCGTCTTTGTCAAAACATGTTATTGTCTTTTTGATTATTGCTGTCCTGGTGGATGTGAAGTAGTATCTTATTGTTTTTAACTTATATTTCCCTAATGACTACTAATAGTGTTGAACATCTTTCCATTTGCTTATTGGCCATGTATGTATTCTTGGGGGGAAATGTATCAAATCCTTTGTCCATTTTTTGAGTTACTATTTTTTTATTTTGGAGCTCTTTATATACTCTGGATATAAGACTCTTACTAGATACATGGTTTGAAAATTTTTTACTCCCACTTACTGGGGATTGTCCTTTCACTTTCTTGATAATATCCTTTGAGGCAAAAGGTTTTTAAATTTGGTAAAGTTTACTTTACCTGTTTTTATCCTTGGTTAGCTTGTGCTTCAGGTGCTGTCTCTAAGAAACCATTGTCTAATTCTCAGTTATGAAAATTTACATCTGTTTTGTTCTAAGAGTTTTTAAGTTTTATCTTTTGCATTTAGGTTTTCGACTGATTTTGAGTTAATTTTGATTATTTTGGGAAGAGGTCCAACTTAATTTGTCTGTGGACATCCAGTTATCCCAGTACTTTTTGTTGAAAACACGATTCTTTCTTCATTAAATTGTCTCAGGGCCCTTGTCAAAAATCATTTAACTGTGCATATATGGGTTTGTTTCTGAAATCTCAAACCTATTCCATTGATCTGTATGCCAGTTCTTATGCCAGTACCCTAGTTTTGATTCTGAAAAATAAACGTGGAATTGCAATCAGTTGGTTGGTACAACAGATAAAATAAGTGGAACAGCGAGAAAAGTAGGAAGCAAATGAATGGCTATTCGGAATATACAAAAATACTTTTCCTTGAGGAAATAAAGCAAATAGTTTGCTGACAGAAAAGAGAAAGTTGTGAGAATGTGTTTGAAGTCTAATTCTATTTACAACTTTATTTTGTATTATTTATTTTTATATATGATTTTTAAACGCTTATTTATTTTTGAGAGAGAGAGAGAGAGAGAGAGTGAGAGAGCGCAAGAGTGCTCATGTGTGAGTGGGGCAGGGGCAGAGAGAGAGGGAGACAGGATCCAAAGCAGGCTCTGCACTGCCATTGCATGTGGGGTCGAACTCACAAACTGCGATGATGACCTGAGCTGATGTCGGATACTTAACTGACTGAGCCACCCAAGCACCCCAACAATTTTATTTTAGTATAAAGTTCCATCTTTTGGTGTCTAAACTGTAGTGGGCTTCAAAAACAGACATGTCAAATGTCAAGGTTAATCATGGACCCTTAACTTATTCATGGATTACATGTTAAGCACCTTAGTCACAATCCAGTGGGCAAACACAGAGATGCTTTCACCAGTGGAATTAATCAGCTTTTCAGAGAAAATGAGTTGTATTCCATTTCCACATCCCACAAGTCAAACTAAAACGATGATGAGGAAATGCTGATTTGTTTACGGTAGTGTTGTGTTGGGGAGGATGTGGCCGGGGATGGCAGGAAGCAGCCATGTCTGAATTTTTATGTGCGTTCTCTTCACTGTTTTTTTTTTTTTTTTAATTTTGAAATAGAGCATGATAATTAAGTTCTTGGGAGCTGGCTAAGATTGGGCAGCCAATTCACAGGTGTGGGAAACATCTGAGTCAACCCCTTCCAGTGGTGAGGGTGCCAAAGTGAACACCTGGCTGCGCATAGGGGTTGCTTCGTCTGCCAAAATCGTTGCTGCGAAGTGATCGGCAGCGCCAACAGCAGTCCAAAGACTGAGCACAACTGAGCACTGCAGAAGAGGACCCTGAGGATGAAAAACCCAGGGTTGGGAGCTAAAGGTTGGAGCAAATGCTGTTTAAATGCAGCAAACAAAATAACTGTTTTGATTATTGTTAAGGATTTTTGGCATTGGTAGGACTGGAGAATCAATGACCCTTCATTAAAACAACATTTCAAATCCTTGTGTTAATATGGTGCTTTGTTTATAATATTAGAGGAGCAAGGAATTTTAAAGATCATTTAGGTTAAAAGGATTATATGATATTTGAATATCCCTATACCCAGGGACTGAGCTAGGCATGGGTGCACAGAGGTAAATGTATAGTGCTCTCTTTCAGAGAACTCATAAGACTCTTACGCTATTGATCATAGCACAGTTTTGACATATTAAATAATAAATGTATTATGGTTCTCTACACATTCTATTATAAGGGGTAAATACAGGAAACAAAGTTACATTGGAGAGAGCAAGGCAGGGCTTTGCAAAAGGAGAATATCAATTGTGAAGGGCAGAGAATTAGGTGGAAGGTAGTGGAGGCATACACTAACATAGCATGTTCAGGCAACCATACGGAGGTATTCCATTGGTGGGCATATCACCTTTACATATATTTTTAAAGTCCTTTCTGTGTTTTGGAAGTTGTTTCTGTATCACCCATATAGGGCCAAATTTCTAGAATTTCCATTATGTAACCATATTTATTTAGATCACTCCTAGTATTTTAGTGCTCAGTTTATAGAATTACTTTGTGAATATGGTAGATTATAGTATCTATTAAAAATTCTTCCTTTCCTCTCTGCCCTTGCAGTGGTTCACTATGAGTAGAATATTAATCTCCATCCCGTTATGTAGGACTTGACCTTACGACTTGCACTGAACAATGGAATTTGGAAGGGAAGGACATGGTCACTTCTGAGCCATGTCCTTACATAGCAGGTTGCCCCCCCATGTCTTGTAAGCTGCTCTGATCCATCAAGAGATCAAAAGTCTGCCAAACTGTGAGCATAAAATACAGTGTTGTAAGCCATTGAGATCTTGGGATTGTTTTTTATATATTGGTACTGCAGCAAAAGCTAATAAAGCTACTGTGCTCATTGTTAAAAAACTATTGGAAAATAGTTATTGTTGATTCAGATGAAGAATATGAATGAGTTTTGAAGCAGCCTAATAGTATAAAGATTACAGGATTAAAAACCATATAAAATGAAAACATTAAAAAGGTTGCATATTTTTACAATATGAGACCATGCTATTATCTTGTGGGATAGACTCTTTTAATGGGAATATGAGGGTAATATGTAAGATTAAAATTATAAAAGGTGATAAGTAAAATTTATAGGATGATGGATCCACACAATATATTGGGCTTTGTAATAAAATGTTTGTGGTGATATATGAGAAAACCTTAATTCAAAATTCTCTTTCCTGGGGCGCCTGGGTGGCGCAGTTGGTTAAGCGTCCGACTTCAGCCAGGTCACGATCTCGCGGTCCGTGAGTTCGAGCCCCGCGTCAGGCTCTGGGCTGATGGCTTAGAGCCTGAAGCCTGCTTCCGATTCTGTGTCTCCCTCTCTCTCTGCCCCTCCCCCATTCATGCTCTCTGTCTCTCTCTGTCTCAAAAATAAATAAACATTAAAAAAAATTAAAAAAAAAAATTCTCTTTCCTGGCTACACTATATACATTTTTAACACCTCCTTACCATCAGCAGCACCTATATTTCTATTCTTCATTTTCTTTTTCTTAACATATATCACGCCCTAGCACATTTAAAATAATTACTTATATATTTTTTCACTCTCTATCTCTCCACTAGAGTATGAGCTCCATGAAGTCAGGGCTTGGTCTGTTTGGTTTGTAGCTGTATTTTCATTTTCTAAAATAGTGGCCAAGAAAATTATATGCACTGAATGAATGTGTACTGGAAGTGAAAAAGAATAAATGGCTTGAGCAAAAAGGAAATTACATGTTCATCTAGAAAAAATGCACTTTACCTAATCAAAGAAATAATTACAAAGAAATAAAGTCCTCAGAGGAATTGGACATTTATTAATGCCTCTAGAGTACCCTCTCTTTGTCCTTTTTTCAGCACTTCATATCCCTGCTTCTTTGTTGTGTATGTGTATGTACACATGTGCATGTGTATGTATACATGTGCACCTGTTGGTCTTATTCGCTCCTACTGTAAATGGTCTTCCTCCATGCAGCTAGGAAAGATGGCCACTGGAAGTTCCCAATGATCTCACTGCAAATTCATAAGGGAAGTTAATGCTTCTTCCTCCTGGACATCTATCAGTCCCTAGAAAGGTATATACCTTGGGGTCATCTGTTCACTCTTTGTATGAATTGCTAAACTGGGAGAACAGGTAGTATGATTGGAAGGCCTGGAACACATGCCCATCAATGAAGTTGGCAGGGTGAGGTGGATAGGTGTGTTTAATAGTGTAAATAGTGAAGTTGTAGCCAAATGAATGAGAGCAAGTTAGTTCTGTAAGTGAAAGGAAATATGCTATATGTGCACTATGGGTTCAATTCCACTTGTAGACAAAGGGAGATACTGCAACATATATAATAGTTAACTAATATTAATCGATAAATATGCCATTTCTCACTGAACCTGGGTGTGGTCCTGGAATCTCTCATATTGACCCTTGATATGACCTGAGAATTCATTTATGTGTAGACTTCCATACATCTCTACAAATTGATTTTGGACCTTCATATGAAGCCCATTTTGTATTAGGTCCTAAATAATTGCATACTGCCAGAAAGATGTACAATATTAAGCGTGGAAATAAATGATGTGTCATGGCTAATAGATCTGTCATAGAAGAGGTGATTTTACCCTAGTCCAAGGAATATGGATAATACACCAGGCTGGACGTTGTTATTCCTAAGAGCTACAAGGAATAAAACTCTTCCTGAGGGTGGTAATGTAAAACCTGAGCAAGAAACATAGCAGGGGATCACTTACCAATCACAGCTTGAACAAGAATACCTACTCAGATCAAGATCTAGAGATTTAAGAATAGCCGTGATAAAATTGAAGGTGAAATCAGGGAAGCCAGGAATCCACAGAAGAGAAGGAATTGTAAGATTAATAGGTTACCGAGTATATTCTCATGAAATTGCTGTGGCACATTCTGGTAGATTTTTTAAAGAAACTGTGCCTCAGTGCCGCTGGTTGAGAGGCAGCTGAATCAGACATAGAATTCCCTTCTATCCATTGGTCTATGTCAGTATTTAGGTAGCAGTCGTTATCACGTAACCTCAGTTCAGGTATTTTTTTTCTACTTTCCAACTCCCTGAACTCCCAATAAATACATCATTTTCTTGATGGATTTGATTCAATTGATTTTTTTTTTTTTTGGATGTCAGCTAAGGCCACAGTGCCCCACCCCAGTCACTATCATTACCATTTGATACCTGTCATTGCTTCATCATTTTCCTTGCAAGCTCTTTCTACAGCCTCTATTTCGCAGCCCCTAAAGAAGGAGCCCGTTTGAGGAATTGGTTTATTTTTATTCTGGTTTACCACAGTCATTTTAACCACTATCAGGAGCCTTCATATTTAAACATATAAATTACTTAAACTAGCAAGTCAATTTTAATTCAATAATACATAAACATTATCTTATTCCTTTGTAAAATACAGAATTTGTTATTTTTTCCAAGTGTCAAACAAAAGTGAACATACTCTGGACAAATATAATTGTCCTAAAGGGCGCTGAGGGTATATAGTGACCTACATTAGTAGAAATGTTTCATCAGTTTAAATTCACTGATCTGTTTCAAAACATCAGTTTGTAGGGCTCTTGTTAGCCATATGCCTTTATGTTTCATGTTAAACACCATATAATAGATTCTGGTGATTGGGTTCTAAAACATTTACATGCATCAGTTAGTTAATAAACTTTTATGGAATGAATCATTAATTTCTTCAAAATAGATGGTTTTTATAGTTATATTCCACTTAGGATGTAGGACTTTCTCCTGGTGTGCAGGTTTTATCTCTCATTTAGTTAATTTTTTTTTTCAAAAAAAAAAAACAACAGGGTTCTGTCTCTTTTTTACCTTCCTAAAGCAGGGAAAATTTGAGTTACACATTTTTCTTTGGCAGTGAGTATACATAGTGTAAAGATTGAATTACCTTTGGCTTAGATCCTTGCCCTCAGGGTTTGTAACAAATCTAGATTCTGTGGTCATTGGGGAGAAGGCTCTGCCTGGCCAGCTTGGCATGAGGGTTGTGGGGCTGGAGATGATTTTGTTAAGAGTCTTGGGCACCAATTAATTGTAGAAGTTGGTAGACCTATTGTCTTAGCAGCATACTGTGTTCCTTTGCCCTGACCTTACATTAATGATATGGCTGGATTTGGTCAGTGGTTGCTCCAAGTCCAAATTTTGTAGAAAAACTTCGCAAAAATATTTGCGATTATTTTCCCACATGCTTTGCACCCAGAATCTAATATAGGCATACCTTGGAGGGATTGTGAGTTTGGTTCTAGACCACTGCAGTAAAGTGACTCTAATGCATTTTTTTGTTTGTTTGTTTTTTCAGGACATCTGAAAGTTTTGTTTATACTGTACTGTAGTCTCCTAAGTGTGCAATGGCATTATGCCTAAGAAATGTATGTACCTTAATAAAAAAAATACTTTATTGCTAAAAAATGTTAATCACATGAGCTGTTAGTGAGTTACAGTCTTTTTGCTGGTAGAGGGTCTTACCTCAGTGTTGATGGCTGCTGAATGATCAGGGTAGTGATTGCTGAAGTTGGGGTGGCTGTGGCTATTTTTAAAAATTACACAGCCCTAAAGTTTGCCACATCGATGAACTCTTTTTTCATAAATAATTTCTCTGTAGCATGTGATGCTGTTTGCTAGCATTTTACCCACTGAGCTTCTTTCAAAATTGGAATCAATCCCCTCAAACTCTGCTGATGCTTTATTAACTAATTTTATATAATATTCTACATCCTTTGTTGTCATTCCAGCAATCTTCACAGTGTCTTCACCAGGAGTAGATTCCATTTCAAGAAACTGCTTCGCTCATCTATAAGCAATAACTCCTCATCTGTTCAAGTTTTAACATGAGATTGCAGCAATTCATTCACATCTTCAGTTTCTACTTATAGTTCCAATTCTCTTACCATTTCCACCACATCTGCAGTGACTTCTTCCACTAAAGTCTTGAGCCCTTCAAAGTCATCCATGCAGGCTGGAATCACTGTCTTCCAGACTCCTGTCCTGTTGATATTTGGGTCTCTTTCCGTGCATCACAAATGTTCTTAATGGTATCTAGAATCTTTCTCAGAAGGTTTTTAATTTACTTTGCCCAGATCTATCAGAGGAACCATTCACTCTTTATAGCAGCTATAGCCTTACAAAATGTAAGTTCTTAAGTAATAAGACTTGAAGGTTGAAATGACTCCTTGATCCATGGGCTACAGAATGGATGTTGTGTTAGCAGTCATGAAGACATTAATCTCCTTGTACATCTCCATCAGAGCTCTTTGGTAACCAGGTTCATTACCAATGAGCAGTCATATTTTGAAAGGGATATTTTTTTTTGTGAGTGGTAGGTTTCAACAGTGGACTTAAAATATTCAGTAAACTATGTTATAAACAGGTGAGCAGTTATCCAGACTTTGTTTTTCTATTTATAGAACATAGAGTAAATTTAGCATATTTTTTTTAATTTAATTTTTGAGAGAGAGCAAGCATGAGTGGGGGGAGGGGAAGAGGGAGAAAGAGTTTTTTTGTTTTTTTTTTTGTTTTTTTTTGTTTTTTTGAGAGACAAAGAGAGATAGAGCATGGGAGAGAGAATCTTAAGCAGGCTTCACACCCTGCATGGAGCCCAATGCAGGGCTTACTCATCTCACAACCATGAGATGAAATCAATAGTCGGATGCTTAACCGACTGAGCCACACAGGCACCCCAATCTAGCATAATTCTTAAGGGCCCTAAGATTATCAGAATGGTAAGTGATGATTGGTTTCAATTGAAAGTCATCAGCCATGAACAAGGGAGCATGATTTTTGAAGTTTTGAGGCCAGGCATTGACTTCACATTAGCTATGGAAGTCCTAGATGGCAACCTCTTTTAATATAAGACTGTTTTGCCTATTTTGAAAACTACTGTTTAGTGTAACCACCTTCATTAATGATCTTAGTTAGATCTTCTGGAAAACTTGCTGCAGTTACTATCTCAGCACTTGCTGCTTCACCTTAGAGTAGAAGTTTCAGTTATGGAGAATGCTTCTTAAACCTCAGGATCTGTTTTCAAACTTTTCTTCTGCAGCTTCCTCACCTCTCCTTGTCTTCACAGAATTGAAGAGCGTTAGGGCCTTACTTTGGATTAGGCTTTAGCTTAGGCTTGTAGCTGGTTTTCTCTTCTATTCAGATCATTAAACCTTTCTCCATATCAGCAATAAGGCTATATAACTTTTGTATTGTTCATGTGTTTACTGGAGTAGCACTTTTAATTTCCTTCAAAAATTTTCCCTTTCATTTAATACTTGGATAATGGTTACAAAAGGCCTAATTTTGGCCTGTCTTGGCTTTCAACATGCCTTCTTCTCTAAGGGTAATCATTTATAGCTTTTGATTTGAAGTGAGAGATGTATGGGGCACCTGGGTGGTTCAGGTGGTTAAGCTTTAGACTTTGGCTCAGGTCGTGATCTTAGGGTTCAGTTCATGAGTTCCAGCCCCACATCAGGGTCTCTGCTGTCAGCTTGGAGCCTGCTTCAGATCCTCTGTC
The DNA here is from genome assembly GCF_028018385.1 of Neofelis nebulosa. NCBI lineage: Eukaryota > Metazoa > Chordata > Mammalia > Carnivora > Felidae > Neofelis > Neofelis nebulosa. Next base: position 91,007,489 of record NC_080791.1, read on the forward strand.
CCCCTTTCTCTGTCCCTCCCCCACTTTCTCTCTCAAAAGGAAATAAACTTTGAAAAAAAATAAAAAAAAAATAAAGTGAGAGACGTGTGACTCTTCTTTGCAGTTGAACATTTAGAGGACATTGAAGGGTTATTAATTAGCCTAATTTCAATATTGTATCTCAGGGAATAGGTACACCCCAGGAGAGGGAGAGAGATAGGGGAAGACTCGTCAGTGGAGCAGTCAGAACACACACAATATGTACTGACCTTGCCATCTTGTATGGCCACAGTTTGTGGTGCCCCAAATAAATTACAATAGTAACATCAAAGACCACCTATCATAGATCATTGTAACAAATATAGTAATAATTAAAAAGTATGATATATTGTAAGAATTACCAAAATTGACACACAAACAGAAAGGGAGCACATGCTGTTGAAAAATGGCACCGATAGATTTGCTGGATGCAGGGTTGCCAGAAACCTTCAATCTGTAAAAAACACAATATTTGAGGGGCGCCTGGGTGGCGCAGTTGGTTAAGCGTCCGACTTCAGCCAGGTCACGATCTCACGGTCCGTGAGTTCGAGCCCCGCGTCAGGCTCTGGGCTGATGGCTCGGAGCCTGGAGCCTGTTTCCGATTCTGTGTCTCCCTCTCTCTCTGCCCCTCCCCCGTTCATGCTCTGTCTCTCTCTGTCCCAAAAATAGATAAAAAACGTTGAAAAAAAAAATTTTAAAAAAAATAAAAAAAAAAACAAAACACAATATTTGCAAAGCACAATAAGAAGTCTATTGAAACAAGGTATGCCGGTAGTCAGATGTCAAGATCATGGGTAGCAGGTTCTGTTTTTGCTTTTATTTTATTTTATTTTATTTTATTTTATTTTTCTTTCTTTCTTTCTTTTTTCTTTTTTTTTTAGATTCTCTGAGTTTTATACAAACATCAAGAAGTCTGTGCTTTTTTTTGTTTAAGTTTATTTTACTTATTTTGAGAGAGAGAGAGAGAGAGAGAGAGAGCAGAGCACGAGTGGGAGAGGGGCAGAGAGAGATGGAAAGAGAGAATCCCAAGCAGGATCTATGCTGTTAACACAGAGCCTGATGCAGGGCTTGATCTCACGAACTGAACCATGAGATCATGACCTGAGCTAAAATCAAGAGTTGACTGCTTAACCAACTAAGCCTCTCAGGAGCCCCCCAGAAGTCTGTGTTTTTATTGGAAGTGTGGCTTGGGCTTCCACTCATCCTTCTGTTTCACAGTGCTGTCAGATAACAGTAGGATACAAAATAGTGAATGTAATGGGGCAAAATGTGAGGCTGATTACTGGCTGTATAGATTGGAAAGCATGTGAAGGATTTGTTTTTCTTGCTTCAAATCCAAACCCTGGGATATATAGCTTTGTCTGTTGACTTAGTTATTTGTAGGGAGGAACTCTGGAAGAGTTAGAACATAGACCATGCCTAACATGCCTAGCATTCCCCAGGTGTAGACAGGTCTGGGAGGGCCAGAGACAGGCTAGATTGTACATTAAGACTGACTCTAACAGGGCTCCAGCCACTGGGGATATGGATCTTTTATTTTTTTTTTAATTTTTTTTTTCAACGTTTTTTATTTATTTTTGGGACAGAGAGAGACAGAGCATGAACGGGGGAGGGGCAGAGAGAGAGGGAGACACAGAATCGGAAACAGGCTCCAGGCTCCGAGCCATCAGCCCAGAGCCTGACACGGGGCTCGAACTCACGGACCGCGATATCGTGACCTGGCTGAAGTCGGATGCTTAACCGACTGCGCCACCCAGGCGCCCCGATATGGATCTTTTAGATTAGTCGTCTTTTTCCCCTGAGGAAACACTATAAAAGGGAATAAATAGAAGAACTAAGATTTATTTATCCCAGTGCTATCACACCATAGGTGATAAGAGGAAATATCCTGAATTTTTCAGGGAAATGGCTGTGTTGACTCTTTCTACTTACATATAGATAAGGCCTGGCATAAAAGTTAATGCAGACAAAAATAAGGATGAGTTTGAGATTACATGACCTGAAACAAAGACATGATGTCCTTCTCTAAAAGTAAAATCCATAATGTTTGGTACTGATATTTGGGATAGCTGTATTGATTTTTGAGTCATAAATGATAATACTCATGTGTTGTTGTCATTCTTCATTAGTATAAAATATATGTGTGCACAACTCTCTAGAAACCTTTGCCTAAATTAGTATTTCCTGGCTGTTTGTTTAGCGTAAACATCAGAAAACAAACCTTCACGTTTGAGTGCAGTTGTTCTTCTGGTCACCGCCATTACTGAAATCGGAGGCAGAAAATGAAGGAGGTGCACTACCACCCTATATTCCATTGTGCCTCCAGTAATTCTCATTTTTGAGAGGAATGTGTTTTTAGGTTTGAGATACAACTCCAGGCAAACATACTCAAATGTAGTAGCCATTTATTTTTATGTTGGGAATCACATACCTGAGAATTGATATCAGCTATGGATCTTTTCCTTAAGAAAAATACACATTACATACATATGGAAGATTCAACATACGTTGTACAGGGGTTTATGGATAATCCAGGAGCTCGTTCATATTCATCAGTTTTAGAGTCCCTAACTGAAAAATAATCATCACTTAAATGAGTTATGTGAGTGGTTAGTGCAGTGGAAAGAGATAATCCTTTTTTTTAGTTTCTTAACCATCTGAAAGGTAGCATTTACTTATCTCTGCCTTCTATATCATATAGTTTGGAAAACATAAACAGTTATGACCTGGAGTAAATGTATTGTAATAATTTTATAGATGTAAGCATGAGGTAGTGCTGTCCAAAGGTTTAAATGTAGTGCTTTGTACTGTTTGATTTCCTAAAGTACACTGTGGGCTTTTAGGGTTATTGCAATAATGAAAGACTCTTTGGCTTAAGATTTTCTTGTTTCTTATGTGAAACCCAATACAAGAAAAGATTCCCAAATTATCATATAAAAGGTACATTACAAATATCAGATAATGCATACAATATTAACACACATATATAGTACATATATATGATATGATATATTTATGTGGGCATATACATAAATATAAGCATATATATGGAGAGAGAGAGAGAAAGAGAGAGAAGAAGCATGTATTGAAAATCTTCCCATACAGCTTTCCAAAAAGGGAAGCAAACACACTATTACCTGGTCCAAGAGATAGAGAAAAATTTTTTTATATTCTTCTCTATGGCAGCAAGGAAGTACTTTATTGGCAGTTCTTCTCAAAAGCATATCAAAACATTAAATGCATATGAAATGACATGCAGAAAGCCAATTTCATATATTGCCTCTACTTTTCAGCAGCTGAGCTCCCAGCCTCTCTCATTTACATCGTTCCCAAACAAAACCTTCCCAGCCTTAATCTTGTGGAAATGGCTGCAAGAAGGTATGACTGTAATGAGGCTGAGCCATATGTAGGAGCCTTTTCTCTTACCGCTCTTTCCACACACCATCAGTGGGCTTTGTTTGGTGCATATGGTTGAGGGGGAAGTTAGTTCGAGAAGTTGCACTAAAAGCTGAATTCCTTCTTGCAGTAATGAAGGCAGTTACCTTCTTTACTTTTATTTGGGACATTTTCTTATGGGAGAAAAAAAACACCTTAAGTTGTCATTGCCCTTTTTTCTGAAAAAGTTATCAACAATTATATTTGTTTTTATCCTTTCTTGTGTTGAATCAAACTGGTCCAAAAAGGAAGCCAGTGTTTATTTGAGGAGTAAGACTTTAATTGGCTTCTGAGTCCATTTGTCCATACTTTACTGCATTTCTTGAACATTATATCCCCACAGTGGAGTAACCCCTTGAAGTCCACTTCCCTCCCCACTTCACACTAAACTCCAGGCCTAATTCTGATAACATTTGTAGATGAGGAGGTACAATTTCATAGTGGATTCAAGTAGATTTATTGAGGTCCACTTAAGGTACTGTATGAAGCATGTAGAGTATGCTTTCTTATTTTTTTAAATATTTATTTAAAGAGAGGGAGAGCATGCACATATGTATATGTGGGGGGGGGGGTTGGTTAGGCAGAGAGAGAGGAGAGAGAATCCCAAGTGGAAGGAGGCTCCAAGCTGACAGCACACAGCTTGATGAGGTGCTTATTCTCATGTCAGATCATGACCTGAACAGTAATCAAGAGTCGGATGCTTAACAAACTGAACCACCCAGGCTCCCCTAAAATAATGCTTTCTTATTGGGGCACCTGGGTGGCTCATTTGGTTAAGTCTGTCAGAGTTTAGCTCAGGTCATGATCTCATGGTTTGTGGGTTTGAACTCTGCATCTGTGCTGACTGCTCAGAGCCGGGGCCTGCTTCAGATTCTGTGCCTCTCTCTGCCCCTTCCCCAGTTGTGTTTGGTCTCTCTCTGTCTGTCTCTCAAAAATAAATGTTTAAAAAAAAATATATATATATATATACTTTTTAATTTAATCCTTAAGCTGTCTCTACAGAGTAAGAATGCTATGCTAATGGTAGTTTACACATGAGAAAACTGAAGTTCAGAAAGGCAAAGTAATTCTTCCAAGGTTACACAAATAAGAAATAGCAGAGCCAGAATTTGGATTTGGGTTTTCAGGTCTTTTACTTCCTAATGGCAATGCCCAGAGGATTTAGAATTCAGGAACAGAGCTGCCGTCCAGCTCTGACCTTGTGGCCTACTTCTGTAATTTGAGTTTCTGCCTCATTCCTGAGACAACGCCACCATATTTCACCCTGCTCCTGGTAAAGATTTTGCTTGAATGTTTGTTTGAATAACATGCCTAGATTTTATAATGCCCGCCCTTGTTCCCAGAAGTTTTCTTTCTCATGCACTTACTGAAAGGTGTGCTTTAGATCTACCTTCCTGCTGGGACAGATCCCTTAATAGTGTTTGGCTATAAGCCTTCTATTGCTAAGAGTATCTCTTGCTGGACAATCTTGATTTTAATAATTAGCCTAGAATACTGTTTACTGTCAGCCATAGCATTTTTTGGCATTACAGAATTTCCAGTTATCTGATCATGCTGATGTGCATAAGGTTAGAGAGTCATTTTGTTCATATAACCAGTGAGATAAACTATGGGGTAAGCAGGTGAATTTGTGGAAAAAAAAAACCCCTCAAACCAAAACACAAACCCTGAACAACAACAGCAACAACAACACACTTCACATGCACTTCACTGTTTGAGACTGAATACTGAGTTTAAGTGTCTGGATTTTTCCTTATAAATTTTTTCTTCAATTTTTAAATTGAAAGATTTAAAAAGATTTCCAAAGATTTCTCAGGTTTCCAAAGATTATCTATAACTGCAGGAGTAGTTTGTATATTCTATATAAATCTAATATAAAATATACTCTTGGAAAAAAATTTTCAGTTGTTACATTGTCCTTTCATCTGGTAAGTTATTCACAACAATATTTGTTTCTGGTTTGTTTTCAAATGGGCTGGTATTACTAATAGGTAGCTGAGTAAATATTTATTAAATATTGTGGACTCAAGATAGCCACAAGATTTCACCCAAATCAACTCCTCTCAGTTAGTAGTGGCTGCTTGTTTCACCAGGTTTCAAAGGAATTGAATGAAGGCTCTTCAGATTTATAGGAGAAAATGGGGATCATGATTGATCAGTGATGGATACCGTGGAAATAGAAGAGGGAGGGGAGGTAGTATCGTATGACCTGAATTTACCCAGCACAATGTTCTACTTGTTCCCATTGCTTAGTCTGCAGTCTCTTCTCTCCTTCAGTGCATTGCCTTGGTTACAGGTTCTAACCTCTCTGATTTTTCCTATCATATTACAATTAATCCGTGTATATCCATTGAATCATTGGTCATAGTACCGACTTGAGAATTCTGAGATAACTTTCTTGTCTACACTGGGGAAAACCCAATTTTCATTCATATGATATTCAGTTTTTGGACACAACATTTAGTATTTGATAGGAACCAACAGAAATGGCAAAGAACCAACAAAACTCATAGCAGAGATGCCATGCATTTGATTTTGACTGCACAAAACAGTTCATATACCTTGTGTAAGGCTCTTGCTGTTCCAAATGCAATCTGTAGTCACAGCTTTATCTCCCCGTTTGTCTTTATGCATACCTTAAGTACTAAACAAATTGAATTTGCTGCTTCTAGAACCTGCCTTTTTGTTTATTTTTAATCAGGACTTTCTGTGGGCTAGTTTCTAAGTTGGGTCCAAATGAGGCCCTTTTTATGGGACTGGAACTATGTTGGGGTCGTCTTACAATCAGGTAAATGGTGTCTCTACTGTAACCTCTATTGTTTTTTTGCTGTCTTTGGACTTTAGAGTTGAATTTTGGAGGTTCTAATAATAACTCCACTAATATATGAATCCATGAAAATTATTTAACTTGTCTGAACCTCTATTAAATTATCTTTAAAATGGCTATAACAACAACTATAACATAGATTTGTCATAAGTGATAACTGAGCTAATCTATATTAATATACTAGCACATAGCACACAGTCATTAATGATTTATAAAATAAATGCAGTTTTGGGGCGCCTGGGTGGCTCAGTCGGTTAAGTGTCCGACTTTGGCTCAGGTCATGATCTCGCAGTCTGTGAGTTCAAGCCCCGTATCAGGCTCTGTGCTGACAGCTTAGAGCCTGGAGCCTGTTTCAGATTCTGTGTCTCCCTCTCTCTCTGACTCTTCCCCATTCATACTCTGTTTCTCTCTGTCTCAAAAATAAATAAATGTTAAAAAAATTAAAAATAAAATAGAATAAATGCAGTTTTTATTATTGAATTAATTGAGTCTGTGAGTGAGACTGAGATTTCTGAAATGCAGTTGATTAGAAGACCAGAAAGTAGATAGCTTCAGGTATAAATAGTGAAATGTGCTTTATACTATCAACTGATTTTATGTATTCAACTTTTGGGGTATTTTATGAATAAAACCAGTAAAGCCAACTTCTAAGTCTTTATATGACTATCTCTTCTTTTCTTAAATGTTTATTTATTTTGGAGAGAATGCAAGTGGGGGAAGGGCAGAGAGGGGGGATGGGGGACAGACGATCCGAAGCAGGCTCTAGACTGACAGCAGAGAGCCCGATGCAGGGCTTGAAATCATGAACTGTGAGATCATGACCTGAGCTGAAGTTGGACGCTCAACCAACTGAGCCACCCAGGTGCCCATGTAACTAATTTTCCCAAAGGCATTATTATTTTCCCTGCATTATGTAACATTTAGTTAGTGAGGTTCTTGTGTTGCTTTCTAGGTCTCAACTCTGGATCTGACAGATACCATTTCTTTGGTACTTCTCTGGTGAACACTATCTGCTAGGCCCAGTACATGACAATTCTATTCCTCATAACTTTGAAAGAGAGATTTTATTATGTCAACATTGCAGATAAGGGAACTGAGTTTCAGAGTTGTTAGGTTATTGGCACAGTTAAAAAAAGAATTTTAGATTGATTTCTTTTTGGTTCAAAACCTTACATTCACTGCACGACACAGAGTTAAACAGGAGGTTTTCCAACTCTGCCAGGTAGTCACTCATTAATACAATAGGTATGGTCATTATGAGAAAATCGTTGTGAAGCATAGCAAGTTTATTTAAAATTTAACATATTGACTCTCTTATCACATTCTCATTAGCAATAATTAGTGCCATTATGATTGATAGGAGTCAATCAAAACACTTTGTAGGAGTTTAGTTCATATATTTGGGGCCAGGTAATGACTGCACAACAGACAAATGAGTGGACTGAGCCCAAAATAAATCTTTTGTTTTCATAGCTACTCAGTTAACTTAGAATAGACATAAAACAGGCAATCTCCCCCTTCAACAAACATAACAACACGACAAAGGGACAATACAGCCTTAACATTAACTGTAAACAATAAATTAGTTATTTGGGAAACAAATTTAAGTTGTAGCGTTTGGATTGGTATTATTCCCATTTCATAGGAAGAAGCTAATGTATATAAACATATGTGTGTATGTATATATATATATGTATATTTTTAAGGTTTAAATATATGTTATATAGGTGTGGATATGTATACACATCCATATATATTCACACTTTCTGTTTTTATTTTATTTTATTTTATTTTATTTTTTTATTTTTATTTTTTAAAGTTTATTTATTTTTGAGACAGAGACAGAGCATGAACGGGGCAGGGGCAGAGAGAGAGGGAGACACAGAATCAGAAGCAGGCTCCAGGCTCTGAGCCATCAGCCCAGAGCCCGACGCGGGGCTCGAACTCACGGACCGTGAGAAGTCGGACGCTTAACCGACTGAGCCACCCAGGCGCCCCCTACTTTCTGTTTTTAATGTCTCTCCATTTTTATGATGAAGCGACAGGCATACTGAATTATCTCCCAATTCATGCTTGCAAGAATTAATCTATGATTGGAGAACAACAATCATAATTACTCAAATAGCTCTGAACAACCAATGCATTGGAGTTGGAAATTGACAGAGTCAAAAAGAGCTCTAATAATTGTAATTAGGAGGAAGGAACGGTATCAGCAGATGCTACACTAACAAAATTCAAGCTCGTCCAACTATTGGTGGCACCTTACACCTGTAAGCAAATTATAGCACTTGTTGCAAGACATTTGGAAAGTTGCTCACGGTGAGTCTGTTACTCGTTTGGCTTTTCTAGGATGAGCATCAGGCTGGTGAAGCTGACTCTGCAGCTAGAGAAGATACTCTTTGCCAGTTATAATCTCCCATAATTGAAAAAGACTTATTAACTGATTTTAGCCAAGTGTTGGGTTATTTTGGTTGTTGTGAGGAGGAGCCGCTTTGAAATTTAAAGCACTGTCACAGTTAACAAGTTGTTGATGCCTATGACTTGGGCATTATTTTTTTAACTTTTCAGTATGTTTTAACACAGAAGTTAAGGAAGCTACAGCACCATCTTCCATATCCCCAAAGTAAAAAAAAAAAAAAAGAACCCCAAACTGCCAATTACAGTCAATATCCTATTTTATTTTATTTAACAGGTTTTTTTTTTTTTTTTAAGGTTTGATTTATTTGCTAGAGACAAAGACAGTGCAGGCAGGGAAGTGGCAGACAGAGAGGGAGAGAGAATCCCAAGCAGGCTCCGTGCTGTGGGTGGGGAGCCCAACACAGGACTCAAACCCAGGAAACCATGAGATCATGACCTGAGCAGAAACCGAGAGTAGGAGGCTTAACCAACTGAGCCACCCAGGCACCCCTACAATCAATATACTTAATCACACTTGTCTCTACACTATTATTTTACCTTGAGGGAAGTTGGTGAAGATAAGCCTAAGTTGGACCTAATTAATGATAATAACACTTAAAAATTCCTCAGTTAAATAATACTTTATTTCACTTCATCTTCACAATCCTGTAAAAAAGTTATTTTTAATTTCACTTTAAAGATGACAGAATTGAAACTTAGAGCTCTAAGTTGAGTGGTTTGCCCAACCTAAAAACTGAAAGAATGAATATTTAAGCTTCAAGGTTAGTGTTTTTTAAAATCATTTTACTGCTTTTCTTGAGGAGAGTCTGACTGTAATAACATGCAAAAGTTTTTATTATATATACATTCAACAGACATTCGTTTAATATCTCATGTTCCACACATAAGAACAACAAAGAATACCATGGTTTAAAGACATGCCTGTTCTTTTAAGAGCGCAGACTATTGTATGAGAGGTAACATGTGTCCAAATATAACAACAGCCATGAATGTCAAATATAAGATACAGAAAAAGCACAGTGAGATGTCAGATATGAGAGCTAATACTGCTAGGCAGAAGTAGGTAAAGACTGTAATAGGAAAGGAAAACCCAGAGACAGTGTGTAGTGAAGTACCTGTGTTTGGAATTTCACTTTTGTTTTTTTTTTTAGTAATGTGTCTTTCATTGATAAAATTGTTCTGACATTTTGTTGTTATTTTTTGAGAGAGTACTTGATTTTCCTCCCAAGATATTGCCACCTGGTTGCTACTCTCATTACCACTTGTATTGATTACATTTGCTAAAGGCAACTCAACTATGAATGTCTTTTCTTTAACAAGGGGTGGATGAATACTGTTATAGTACTTCCTGAGGTGCAGTAAATCCCATACTTTCCTTTTATTTCTCTTTAAAATGTAGCCACAGTAGAAATGTTCATTGTATAGATACACAAAGTCTATGAGGAATGGTCCCCCATGAATTGACATATACTTACAGTCTCTGAATTATCTTAAATAGAATTGCTGGTTTGAGTGTTTTAAGACCTGTATTGGTCGGTTGGAAGAATAAGACCATGCCCAAGCTTGTGTCCAGATTTCTTCCTGTAGTAGGAGTTGGATTCCATGTAGTATGATTGGAAGGCTACTGGGAAGACATTTCTACCCACAAAATACCCCAAACTCTCACAGTTGCTGAAATTCTTCAGAAACATTCATCGATGTGGATTAAGCATTACCTTTGAATATAACCTCTCCTAAAACATGGGATTTTATTTTTTTTTAAGTTTATTTATTTTAAGATTAGGGAGGGAGGGGCACAAAGAGAGGGAGAGAGAATCTCAAGCAGGCTCTTGGCCATCAGTACAGAGCCCGACACTCTGAGATCATGGCCTGAGCCCAAATAAGGAGCCCAACACTTAATCAACTGAGCCACCCAGGTGCCCCCTAAAATGTGCAATTTTCTGAAGAGCCTCTCAATTGAGACTCAGGAGTCAGCAAACACTTTAATATTCTAATGAACACTGAGGGGCAGGAGTAGAGAGATATAAGCATAATGTTTATATGCAATGTGTAATATAAAGCATGATTCCTATTACCCTCTTAATCGTCCTTTATTCTGTGGAACATTATGAGTAGTAAATAATTGACATCCATTAAATTCTGTTGAATTTAATCAATACATAATATAATGTGGTATGTAAAACAAAATATAACTATAATCATGAAAATAAGAATTAGTTCCAGATGGGATGGGGATGGGATATGGCAATTTTATTTTATTTTTTAATTTTTTTAATGTTTATTCATTTTTAAGAGGTAGAGAGAGGGAGAGAGGGAGCGAGCACGTGCATGAATGGGGGAGGGGCAGAGAGAGGGAGACACAGAATCTGAATCAGGCTCCAGGCTCCCAGCTGTCAGCACAGAGCCTGATGTGGGGCTCAAACCCATGAACTGTGAGATCATGACCTGAGCCGAAGTTGGATGCTTAACCAACCTAGCCACCCAGGTGCGCCGAGATACAGCAATTTTAGAAAGGAGATATGACATGGAATATTAAAGAGGGAAGGTGAAATTTGGACTTGGACTTTGAAAACTGACCTGAGAATTCCTGAAATCTAATCAGATGAGTAGTACTAGGTAGTACTAGGATTCTGTTGGATTGTTCTAAATCCCAATTCTGAGTCACATGATATGGACCCATTAGTAATCTGCTGTGTGATTCTGTATAACTGGTTACGTCATTAGGTCCTTTTGAAGCCTGGCAAAGTAATCAATTGGAGCCTGATTATCCTCGTATATTCCCCTTTTCATCTATGTTTTGTCAATGAGAATAATGGCATGAACATCAGATAATATAAATACAGTTTGGACCTCACATTATGTCTGCCTAGTCCAGTAGAACAGATACTTACTGTAAGGAGAAAACATTCTAGATCAGCTATAGAATTTCCTGTAATAATTGAAATGTTATATAATCCGTACCACCCAGTATGGTAGCCAAGAGTGACATGTGGCTACGGAGCACTTGAAATATGGCTAGTATGAATGAGGAACTGAATGTTTAATCATTTTTTATTTTAGTTTAATTTAAATAGCCACACATGGTTAATTGAACAGTGCAGTTCCAGGAGGAGTTAATAGGCTCAGAGGAAAAGATTCATGTGTATTTGGAAATCAGATAGTAATTTGTAAATGCTAGAGCATAGATGAATGCTGTAGTGTATTTGAAGATGAGGCTGGATAATAGATGAAGGTAAGTTGGGAAAGATTTCCAATAGCAAACCAAGTTGTAAGGTTGGCCAGAGACATTGAAGCCTGACAGTGTGACATGATGAAATCTCTTTTAGGACAGTCTTATTGGCATATGAAAGAATAATACAAGATGGGTGAAAGGGGGTGGATAGGAGATGAATGTTGCAAAGAGACAATTTAAGTGTAATGAAAATACAAATTAGAATTGTGGCTGTAGAAATAGGGCAAATAGTTAAATTTTAAAAATATTATAAAAGTAGAATTGACTCAATTTTTGATGATTTGGGGTGTGTGTGTGTGTGTGGATGAGGTGGGGAGAGACTATAGTTATGAAGATGATTTGGGGATTACTAGTTCAGGTAATTAGTAGATGATAATTACATAGGGGCTAGAGGGAAATCTGGTTTGAGGGAGTATATCAGTTAACTATTACAATAATGCCATATAGCAGTCAGCAGGCAACTCTGGCTTTAAACATACATTTGTCATTGCTCATAGGTTTACAGGTTGATTGGCCTTTGGCTGAGCATTTCTTAGAGACAAGGAATGATGATATTTCTTAGGGTTATTTATCTGGTGATCAGATATGTTTTGGCCTCTTAAGGATACTCTCATCTTGTTTGACTGTCTCTATGAGACATACCTCAGCCTCTAGCTGGCAAGTCTAAACATATTCTGATGGCAAACCAAAGGGAGTACCAAGTACTTTTTAATCCTCTGTTTGCGACAAGTTTGCTAGTGGCCAGTTGGCCAAAGCAACTCATGTAATCAAACCCAGAATCCACGTAAGATGGTACCACAAAGAACATGAGTAGAGAGAGACATAAAAACTTGAAGGCATAAACAGAATCACTTTGCTAACATCTTCCCTCTGGTCAGTTATTCATGTCTCTTTCACGTGTAAATACCTTTTATGTATGCGCCACTTCCCTTTAATATTCCCTACAATCATTAATCATTATATGGGACTCTGAGTCCAGGAACCCAGGCTTTACATGAGGTCTGTATATTTATAATCTAGTTTGTCATCATGCAGAGATCTATAAATTAGAAAGATAAGTTTTTTAGCCTCCCAAATCTTTATATACTCATGAGATAAGGATAGGATAACCTCAATAGTCCATTTCATTTAAAATATATGATGGGGGGACACACAGCAGTCACTGCTTCTTAGAGATTGTGAAATCCAGCTGAAGCAGTGTTGTAAATTCCCACTACCCAAATTTGGAGAGTTGGTGTTTCTTGATTAGACCAAGATTTGCTCCTTGGGAGTGGCTCCCTAAACCACTGTTCTCTACTGTTCTATGGGAGTAAACTCTCTTTTTATTATTTTTAGCAACTTATGGCTCCACATTCTGGGATATATCTTTCCAGGTCCATTGCCCTCACTTTTTAACTTCTGAAGAGGTCATTGGAAAATATACTTTTTCAGTTACTTTCTCAGCCTGATCCTTGCACGTTTAAAAGTAGATGTCCCAAAGCCTTTTGAAAGGCTTTGAAATCCATTTTGAAATACATAGATTCTTTTTAACTCTAGGCCAATGACACTTTTACCAATATTGAAAAAAAAAATGCTGTGGGTCATCTACAAAATAACAATAGATACTGTGGCTATCTAAAACATTTTTTGATTCCTTTTCATGCTTAAAGTGTCACACCAAGAATTTTCTTTATTGAGACATACCTGTCTCTCTAGACTTATTCAGTAATAATTTGGGTATCACTGTCTGCAGTGGGGTAATGCCTTTATGACTTTAAGAAGTCCTTTTACTTAGGTGAGTCTTTCTTGCTTTGATCTTTGCTCCTAGGTATTTTACTTAGAGAATTATTTTTCCCAATTGAGAATTTGGAGAAGAGAAGCAATTTTATGCTCTATCCAGAAAAAACTGGCCCATCTATGTCATATACATATACAACTTATAAAAGCCCGCACACTTTGCACTTTGTGCTTAGAAACTCTGTTGCTCAATTCTGAAGTTTTATTAGGTGCATTTTATATCTTCCAATTTACTGCAAGCGACAGTTACTTCAGTTGTTTTGCCACTATAAAACATTTTTTTAGGAATATTCTCAGCATTTTTCTAGTCTTTGTTCAATGTCCATTCCACTGTTTTTTGTTACGGTCGCACTCTTGTGTTCGTTGCCCAGTGCCAATTTCTGTGTCTTTTAGGTTTTACTGTAATAATGCTGCATTACTTAGATCCTTAAATAATAGTGATTTACTAATGTTTGTGAATCTGCAAATGATTTTGGTATGGCTTGTCTGACCATTTCTTCTGGCCTTAGCTTGGGATACATATGTAAATGTGTCTTTGCTTTTGGCTGATGTAGGATTATCGGTACAAGTGTCCCTAATCCATGCTTTCAGCCTACAGTAAGTAGACCTGGACACATATCCCCAGGGGTCCAAGAATGGGAGTAGGAATATGCAGATGCTTTTTCAAGACTCTGCTTGCATCAAAATTACTGTTGTCGTATTGGCCAAAGCAAGTCACATGGCCTACTGAGTCCAAAATCCATGAGAGAGCATTAATAAATGCATGGATACCAGAAGATATAGATACTGGGTATATCAGTGCAGTCTTCCACAGAGAGCACATGGTGAGTTTGGTTTTGTAGAAAAGAGGAGACAAAGAGGCCAAGACCTTGTCATTGAGGTTCTTTATTCTGGTCTATAAAGTCTGTATCTGTACTGAGGGGAATGAGAAAATAGTTGGGGATCAATATGATACCTTTTTTACCCAGAAAAATCATTTTGCAGAACTGGATAGGGATTTTTAAAGATTATGGCTTGGAAGCAGGGGGACCAGTTAGAAGAATATTGTCTTAATTCAGGTGATAAATCATAAGTGTCCAATAAATTAATCACAGTAGGCACAGACGAAGCACTACAGGGTATCTGACCAGGGGAGGGAGAAATTAAAGTTTGAAATCAGTACTCCTTCTCTTACTGTTTCAAAGAAGTGAAAGGAAAAAAAAATAATGATGTCACTAATCCAAAGATAAGGTTGAATATTTTTTTCATTAAAAATGATCCCCAATTCCTGTCTTTCAATTTATAATTCTTATTTCGGACAGATTTGGAATCTCCTCCAGATTCATAGTCTCAGCCTTAGGTATTTGTGTATAAGATTTGTTGACACCATCATTTGAAAAAGACAACACAGATTTCAGAAAAGAAAGCCTGAATTTTTCCAAATAAAATTCCTCTAAGCTTTGATTATTAAATTTTATTTTCCCCTATTAAATCATACTTTAGGATATGGATTTGATTCAGTGGTGTGCTGGAGCTTGGTCACATTGACCTTAATCAACTTTGCTGTTGTTTCTGTGCTGTTTATACTAGGCACAGAGTGAGAGGCCCATTTCTCTCTTGGCAGTTAGTGTCGCAGGTGTTAAAGAAGAGAATGGTCATTTATCTCAATGAGGTTGAACTGACAAGCCTGAAGTGATTTTATTGTCCATGGTAAATGTCTTAGGGGATGTTTGCCAAATTGTAACAAAATAATACTGCAAAGAAAGAACAATATAGTGAGATACTTATGAAATAATTCAAGAAAGAGAGATATACATACACACATGCATATGTCTTTTTTCTTTAATTAGGAATTTTATCTACTCTTTAACAAATGCAACAATTTGTGTGGTTGGAGGAGGAAGAAGTTAAACTCTTTTGGACATGATTTTGAGAGCAAAGTAGTTCAAGAAAAAGGAATCCTGACTGAATGTCAAAATATTGAGTAAAGGCCATTACAAAGGTAACTCTAAAAAAGGAAACTTCACAGGAAAACAAAGATGGCCTCTTTAAAACTATTATAAGGAGCAACTCCTTATAGATGATTCCAGTGCCCACCTTAGATGCCTACAGTAAAATGCTTTATAGTACTGTTTTTGGAATCTGTGCAACAGAGTTCAGATTGTATCCCTCTATGTACTATTGGAAATTGTGAATATAGATGTACCCACTTAAGAAGTATTTTTAAGAGAATCCCTACTCCAGATCATAGCAGAGAACCCTACCTTGGTGTCCAATGAAATGATTGATAGTCAAATAAGAATTTGAATCAATAGTGCATTTGAAAAATAAGTATATTTATTAGGTAAATACTTATATGCTATGATTTTCAGCCTGTTTATATTAAATGCATTTGGCATCTGTTTTTTAAAAAAAAATAATGTTAATTCATTTTTGAGAGACAGAGAGATTGCGAACGTGGGAGGGGCAGAGAGAGAGGGAGACACAGAATCCAAAGGAGGGTCCAGGCTCTGAGCTGTCAGCACAGAGCCCAACATGGGGCCTGAACCCACAAACCATGGGATTGGATGCTTGAATGACTGAGTCAGACAACCGCCCTGGCATCTATTTTTATGTTTATTTTTCATTTTTTTCTCTCCTGTGTAGTGCCACATGTGAGTAGAATTTATGCTGCTGTCCTGAATCTCCACTGATGAGGTTGAAGACATGACACATAGCCTTTAGTCTTTGCATACAAGAACTGGCAGTGTAAGACAAGTGTTGTCTTTGCTGGCCACTGGCCATGGAGAGATGAGCATGGGATGAGGATGTCTCCCTTGTTAGATGTTTCTGTTTCTGATACATTTACCTTTTCCTTGTTTTTTAATTTTTATTTTATTTATTTTTTGTTGTTTTTTAATCTTTATTTTTGAGAGAGAGAGAGAGAGAGAGAGAGAGAGAGAGACTGAGTGGGGGAGGGGCAGAGAGAGAGGAGACACAGAATCTGAAGCAAGCTCCAGGCTCTGAGCCTGATGCGGGGCTTGAACTCACAAACTGTGAGATCATGACCTGAGCCGAAGTTGGACGCTCAACCAACTGAGCCACCCAGGCTCCCCTACCTCTTCCTTATTAAACATGAGTCTCAGTAAACAGAATTTTCTTTTTCTTTTTTTTTAATGTTTATTTTTATTATTTATTTTGAGAGAGAAAGAGAGAGCACGAGCGGAGAAAGGGCTGGGAGAGAAGAAAGAATACTAAGCAGGCTCTGTGCTGTCAGCATAGTCTCACAAACTGTGAAATCAAGAGTCAGCCACTTAACCAACTGAGTCACCCAGGTGCCCCTAAACTGAATTTCTTAACTAGAAAGAAGCAATTACTTTGATTTTATCTCAGCGTACAACAAGGCTTAGGAGCTTGACACCTGTGCCTGTTGCTAGGGCACCAATGTAGGTGAGAAGTCTCTAGACAGACTCATTGGAAAAGGATTCCAGGAGACTGAGGTAGTCCCACAAGCTCTTGGTCAGGTTACCACATTTAAAATCATAGTTGGCAGGCTCTTGGTGGCTCAGTTGGTTAAGTGTTGGACTCTTGATTTCAGCTCTGGTCATGATCTCGGTTTGTGGGATCGAGCCCCACCTGGGGCTCTGTGCTGGCAGCATGGCAACTGCTTGGGATTCTGTCTCTCTCTCTCTCTTCTCTCCCCCCCCGCCCCCCACTCACTCTCTCTGTCAAGATAAATAAACAAACAAGCATTAAAAAACAATAAAATCATGGTTGGAATAGAGAAAAGATGTGTCAGAGGAGGAGAGATGGCAGCAGACCCATCACTGAATAGTGATGGATTTAAAATGGCCATGGATCCTTTGCAGTTCCTCGCATCAGGAATTGAAGTTTCTCTCCCCACTTCTAGAATCTAGACCGAAATTCGCTGAAAGTAAATCTTAAGAGTTCTCACAAAAAAACAAAAACAAAACCCTCAAAAAACAGTTAACTAACTAGAATTTAAATTAAAATTTGAAAAAAAAAATCCATGTTTTGAGTCTTCAAGTAAAACAAACAACAACAACAAGAAAACACAAACCCTAAATGGAACAAAACTATATGTGGTGATAGATATGTTAATTCGATTGTGGTAATCATTTCACAATGGTATATGTCTTGTACACCTTAAATATATACAGTATTTGCCAATTATGTTTCACTGAAGCTGGAAAACAACCACTGGATAATGATAGAACTGGCCTCTGAACTCCTGTGATCCAGCTCCAGAGTTTGTGCTCTTAACTACCACACTGTATTGCTTTCAGCCAAGTTGTCTACAGTTGTTAGAAGGATTTGTCTTCCCATGGAATGCCTTTGAGAAGGCCTTGTGAAGACTTCTGAGTGGATAGAGGACACAGCTATCTCATTATATTATAGTCATGCTGTGTATGAGAAAATTAGAGAGACATTTTTCATTAAATCTCTGGTGTGATTGCATTGCTACTTAAATTGCAATCTGAAAATGAAAGAGCATTTCTTTAGTCATTAAAATCACACCAAAAATGGATGTGTTAAAAGAGGATTACTATGCACTGGGTGGCAAGAGGGGGCTGATTTAGTAATGACATAATTTGTGTTTTCATGCCTAAGCTCACTCTCTCTCTCACGTGTCCTAGAATATATTAGATGTGAGCCTATTAAACCAATTACATTTATAAAAAAATTTATGCCACTTACTCTTTTTTACAAATAATTCATATCTTTGGTACAATTGACATCCCATAGCGCTCCATAGTAGTGTGTGCTTATTGTCAAATGTTAAGAAAGCTTTAAAAATAACTAAAACGTACCGTGAAAGTAAATTAATAGAACTCATATTGTGATCCTAGATTCTTGATTGACTTTTATCATCTTTGTTTGCTCAGTCACCACAGGGGAAGAGCCTGCCATTACCATGAAATTAACAATGTTCACCTATTAAATGAAACTTAAAGAGTTATGGATTCTGAATGTTACACGAATACCATTTTATAGCTAAAAGCTTGTAATTCATTTCTTTTGACACTGTCTTATAAATAATCTCAAATTTGCATTTATTTAAGCAATCATTTGATAGGAGTAATTTTTTTTCTTTTCTTTTTTTTTTTTTTGGGTGGGGGGAGCTTCTAGACTGTAATATTAAGCCCTGAAATTTTATCTGAAATGTAAAAATCCAGTTGTAGTCTTTCTGATTCTACAATTTGAAACTTACTATAGTTCAGGATTAGTGAATTTGTTTCATATTTTCATTTGCTGTGGGTGAAAAGAAGATAGACAGCATTGGCATGATTGAATTTTAGCCCTATTATTCATGATTTTGTTGGAGAAAATTTTCTTCATGAGATGTCTTGCTGCTCCAAAATCATGTAACAATAATGCAGAGCTTTTGAAAATGAATAAGTGTTTCAAGGAGAATAGTCCTACCTTTGAATAGATGTGAAAAATTATTAACAACAACCAACATTATTGAATACTTGCAGTATTCAATGTAAATGTTTGATGTAAATGCTTTCCATACCCTTCTGATGCAGTTGTTCAACAACCTAAGCTAATGTTGATGGGTGTTGGAAATCCACTCCAGATCCCTTAACTCTTGGGACTGTACCTCTACTTACCATTCTGAAGGAAGGAAACAGATTATTTGTAATGGCCCTTCTAGTCTTAATTTGATCCACAAGCACTGGCAAGGGAAAAAAAAATCTGACATTGTGTTTCCTAGACTTGTGGAGAATGTACAGGGAGTAGAAGAGACAGGGCTGTTAGTGAGAAAAGCCTAACTGGTAGCACCTCGGTGTTCTCATGCATGGATGCTAGAGTTAAACATGTTGTATGTTCATTTCCATTCTTTCTTTTGGCTTTATTCAATAACTATTATACAAAAATACAATAATAAGAATGTTAATTACTCATACTGTGATTATAGTAGTGAAATAAATGACTTTTAAGTGGAGAAATTATTATATATATTTAAAATTAAAGAAATATTACTTAGATACGAAGACTGCTTGTGGTGCCAAAACATGTTTACCATAAATATTAAGGGGAAAAGTGAAATGTAAAGTCAGTATGAATACTGAACTATATAACATTTCTGGGGTGCCTGGGTGGCTCAGTTGGTTGAGCATCCTACATCGGCTCAGGTCACGATGATCTTGCGGTTTGTGGGTTCAAGCCCTGCATGGGGCTCTGGGCTGACAGCTTAGAGCCTGAAGCCTGCTTCAGATTCTGTGTCTCCCTCTCTCTCTGCCCCTCTCCTGCTCACACACTGTCTCTCTCTCTTAAAAAAAAATAAAAATTAAAAAAAATTTAAAAATTACTTAAAAATTACATTTGTACAATGCAAATAGGGGTAACATGCAAAATTAGAATAGATTTTTAAGATAATGGAACTTTGGATAAATTTATTTCCTTTTTTTTTAAATTTTTTTTTTTTTCAACATTTTTTATTTATTTTTGGGACAGAGAGAGACAGAGCATGAACAGGGGAGGGGCAGAGAGAGAGGGAGACACAGAATCGGAAACAGGCTCCAGGCTCCGAGCCATCAGCCCAGAGCCTGACGCGGGGCTTGAACTCACGGACCGCGAGATCGTGACCTGGCTGAAGTCGGACGCTTAACCGACTGCGCCACCCAGGCGCCCCTAAATTTATTTCTTTTGAGAATTTACTTATAAATATAAAAGTAAAAATCTGAAGGAAGAATTATTTCAAAAATCAACAATAATATCTTGTTCATAAATTTTCTCACTTCTGAGTCTACTAAAAATAAAGCAGATGTTTTCTAACCAAAATATGGTTTTGAGTGTACAAATTCACAATTACTCATTTAAATCTAAAGTTTTATTTTTAATGTGTCGCTTGCTATAATCCATCAGTCAAAGAAAGTATCCTTCGAGTTTCCAAGGTGGTTAGCACTGTGTGGGACACATGGCTATTTCCTTAGAACAGCTTTAGCTTAAATTAGGGCTTATGCTATTCAGAGTATAATATAATCCAGAGTACATCTTGCTTCCTGGTGAAAGTTCCTGTTTATTCAGAATTGCCCCAAGACATAGTAGGTGATTTCTCTAGTCAATCTAGAACTTTCTGTCTTGGCTAGTTGTGGCACTCTGTGGCTTGTCCTTTAATTGTTCAATACCACCTTAAATGTTACATAATTTATGAGAAAATGTGATAATCCTCTAGGAAAACAAATTAGAACAAATATCAATATTCTGGCACAACTATGAGGCAAAGGAATATTTTTAAAAAATCAGAAAATCACTTAAATCTGTTACTCAGTCATCACCCTTAGGGAGTGGCTCAATTCAGACAGTAAATAGCCTGTGTTTCCAGCATCTCCACACCCTGCAATTATGGCACATTTCGAAATCAACGGAGACCTTCAAGCGTCAGAGATAACACTGTGCCCTATACAACTGCAGTTGCAGAGATGTGCCAGGGTGTTTTAGCCTTCAGCAAATTTACCCTAATTCCACAAGGTGGGGTTGTTTCAGTGTGAAGGCTCAAACTGAGCTATGTTCTTACCCTGTGTCTGGACCAATAAAATATTTTGTCATTAAAGAGGAAGAAAGGACAGAATTCTGGGAATGTGTAAGGCAGAAGTTCTTGGTGCACTTTATTTATTTCTTTTATCCTAAGTGATGCTTTATCCCAATTCACAATTGAAATGATTTCATTGCTTATTCAATAATTAAATAACAAGAGTAATATTTGTTAATTCAACAAATAGTTATTGATTTTCTCCTATATGCCAGGCTGTGTTTAATGGCTGAAATGTAGGGAACGGAGCAAATCAGTAAGAGCAATCACAACAAAACTGTTCATGGAGCTTATATTCTATTAGGGCTGCGATGGGTCCTCTGAATTGAAGATTGAACACAGAAACCAAACACATAACCCGATCACATAACATATTAGATGATAATGAATTCTAGGTGGAAAATAAAAGAATGGAGAATGCCGAGGGCTGGGGGTGAGGTATTGTTACAATTGAATAATTTGGTCTCTGAAGATTTTTCTGAAAAGGTGATACAGCTTGCTAATGGATTGGATGTGGGAATAAGATAAATAAAGAATAAATGGTTTCTAGATCACATAGTTATATTGTCAGAATTTTTTTCCCTTTCCTTAAAAACTACTCCTAGAAGTTTAGGTTTTGGCCTTTATATCTAGTTTGGGATCATTATAGGCTATCCAAGATAGCTTGCATGTACTTGAAGTCATGGATCCTTAGATCTGATCACATCCTTGTTACTATTTAGCTGAGTGACTTTGAGCAAATTACTTTTCATGAAAATGATGGATGGAAGTAGATGGCCATGGTGACAGTGACTACTAATGCTGATGACACGTCTGCATGTTCCCCTGCATTTCCCATCCTCATTTGCTGTTACCTGAGGCTCTCCGACTGGGTGATGGCCATTGGGATGTATTAAAAGCAGATTTTAACACATACTAAATAACAACACTTTGTGACAGTGAAGCCTCATCATAGACTAGTTAAAAGCATTTTTTTCCATTTAAACACATAAAATAATGGTGCTTCCTACAATCAGTGGTATATTAAGATTATATGAAATGCAGGAGTATTATCATGAATATCTGACGATCCTTAACTTATTCTCATAGAACACTGGGCTTTATGTTTTACATAGATAGGACATTCTGACAATGTAAAGATAGACAACTTTATTTCTAAAAGTGAAACTGGTTTCCTTTTCTTTATTGTGAGGATTTTCAAATGAAGAGAGGAAGAAAGCTCACTTTTATTGAATATTCTTGTCCAGTCCTGGACTTCGTGTTTCCATACTAATTATCTAATTTGATTATCACAGTAATTTAGAAAGAGGAGATTGCTATGATTCTGTGCATTTTGCAGGGACAATGAGATTGAAAGGGTTATGAATCTTGTTCAAAGTCATTCAACAAGTATGTGGTGTGGAGCAAAGATATAGCCTTGGTCCTTTGTCTCTGAAGTCCTACACCTTTTACATTTCCCAGAAATAACAAATAAAGGAGATTCATCAGGAAGACTTTTTAAAAAGACATTATCACCCACTCTTAAAGAGTAGAGACTTGGGAGCCGAGCATTTCAATTTGTGTCTCAGCTCTCCTAGTTGGTAGTCTTGGGACATTAAGCATTTCCTTAACTAACCTGTGCTTTGAGCTTCTCATCCATAAGAGGTAGAAAATATTATTTTATAACACATAGAGATATTGTGGGGATTAAATGAATCAATATATGTTAATATAGCTTAGATCATATAAGTATATACCATCATTGTTAATATTAATTGCATTCTGAAGATCAGAGTCTACTTACTATCAGAATTTCTCAATCCATTCTAAAATGCCTAAGTACTCTTTGATGCCAGAATGCACTACACAACCACAGTTCAAATACAGAAGAGAGAAGTACTGCTGTGAAGACCACATCTCCACAGCAGGAAACCATTTGGAAGGTGTGGGGGTGGGCAGGAGGGATGAGAAAGAAAAAAACAAATTGGTGGAATAAGCAACAATTCTCCCTGTTTCTCAGTCAGTCAGTCAGACTTGTCACTTCTCCTTATTTCTGGATGTGGACAGATTCCCAGGAGGGCTGATCCTGCTGCAAATTGGACAGCATCTCTGAGAACTTGGTTCTGTACTCACAATGGCAATATCAGCCTGCGGTCAGGACCTGATGGACATAGAGGGTTTCTGGTGCAGCTGTGACAGTACAGAGGCCACACAGAAGAGAAAGGAGGGCAGGATGGAACGTCAACTTGCTCTGTGGTCTGTAGGCCAAGAGTGGCGAGACTTCTCGGAGTGCTGTATTGTCTTCTTCTGCCTCACACTGCTTTCTCTACTTGTTTGTTTCACTAATGAGACTGATTCTGCTACTAGAACTGATTGAGGCCCACGTGCTTCCAAATTGAAGAGAATGGAAATGTCCTCAATTGACTCCTAGTGAAACCGGTTCAATTGTGCATTTAAGTGCCTATTGTGTGACTTGGGTATTTGAGTACCTATTACATGAACTAGATCTTGAAATATTGAAGGAAATGATGCCTCAAAGACAACAGAATAAAATATTACATCATGATAACATGTAGTGTCATAAGATAAGTGCCAGAAAGCACAAGTTCTGTGTGGTGTGGTTTGAAAAGACAAAGACTATATCTGGCTTGTGGAATCACATGAGAGATTATGAAGAAGGTGTGTTTGAGATGGGTCTTGAAGAATGATGCTATCTAGACCAATAGATAAGAAAGGAAGGGACTGAGCTCCTTCCTAATCCTCACATCAGCAGATGTGGTTTACGTGGGGTGGAGGTTGTCGTAGCTGGCTTGCAGGATCATTGGAAAATATACTGAATTCATGTTTCATCCTCAGAGGTGTAGAGGAGGTGACATTTTGATGGAAGTTCACATGATAAATATTTGCAAAGACTTTTATTTGTTAAGATCTTTTTCACATTGCACTATATTTCCATAAATCTTCCTCATTAAATCCTTATTTTCTTACAACCACACACATATCATAATAGCATGAATATTATTTTTTTTAATGTTTGTTTATTTTTGAGAGAGAGGGACACACAGAGGGTGAATGGGAGAGGGGAAGAGAGAGGAGGACACAGAATCCGAAGCAGGCTCCAGGCTCTGAGTTGTCAGCACAGAGCCCAACGCGGGGCTCAAACTCATGAGCCATGAGATCATGACCTGAGCCAAAGTCAGACGCTTAACCAACTGAACCACCCAGGTGCCCCACATGAATATAATTAATAGGAAGTGTGGACCTGCAATTATAAAATCTTTATTCACAGTTTGGAGGTAGAATTTCTCAGGAGTCATGGTTGCCAACATCATTGGCCCGAGACAAGTAAACTATTCCTATTGAAGAGCCTTCTTCATTGTTGGGAAACTGATGTTTTGTCAATAATGACATTGATCTGTAATGAAATGAAAATCATAAATAGATTTTCCAATGTCCAGTATCAATACTTAAAGCCTTCCTGGAAAATGTAAGGAAAGACAATAATCCAGATCTGTGAATATACATGAATGAGAATGAAAAGCCTGAAAACTATCTTTAGATAAAAAATACATGTGTGCTATGACCAAAGACACAGAATGGAAACCAGTTCTAGTTCTGTCTATAGACAGAAATGAAACAAATGATATGAAATGAAGGCCAAAGCAACAGACTTCTGCTTTTATGTGTGTGTCTCTCAATGCCTTCCCATGGATCTGTTGTGGAACATGAACTTGGATTTGGCAGGACACCAATGTGGAAAAATCCAATGTGGAATGGGAGCTGCTTATCCAAATCTCTGCAGAGAGATCAAAGCTAGAAATGGAGATGTGAAAGTCACTCACACAAAGATGATAGTATAACTATGGGAGTGATTGGCATAAAAGAGAAAGGTTATATTGAGTAGATCAGTAATTACTAATCCTAAGTGTTTCTAGAATCACCCCACACTGAATTCTAAAAACACAGATTGCAGATTGTAGATGAGGCTACTCGGATCAGAATTTTGTGGAAAGGGGTGTTACTTAAGAGAAGTTTAATTGTCTCCGTGTACACATGTATAATTGTTTTTTAAATTCAGGAGGGGTCTTCCAAAAACTGTCACAAGTCTGAAAACAGAAGCCTTTTTTCTCTTTTTATATACAAAAGAAATCCAAAAGTATTTCTGTGTTCTATAGCTTATGCTTTGTTAGAATCAAAGAAAAATTGCAGTAGAAGTGCTTTTGTATCTCCAGTATTAATTAATGCTTTAACTTGTGCCAAAGAATTAATTTTTTGTGTAAGCATTTCCTCATTGTTTTACCAAGTATCCATTAACTGTGGCCTCCACAACTGCTAATAATTCATAATTATTAATGCATAATTCATAAACACATAGCTTAACATGGAAACTTGTTTATTAACAAGTATTCCCACAAAGGAACTAATCACTCAACAATAAAAAAAAGTGTTTTTAATAATTGGAAATCAATTTTAATAAATGGAGAACATTTAGTTACTTTAAATGGTAGCATTGTAATGCTTTCACTACAGCTCCCCTCCTTCTTCCTCTTCTTCTTCCTCTTCCCCCCTTTCTCTTCCTTTTTCTCCTTTCCTTCTCTTTCTCTTTCTCCTTCTTCTTGATGTGGGTAGAACATTGGAGTGAGGAATTCTATTTTCTGAATCCATATGACATGCTTTTATTACAAAACCTCTGTATTGTAAGGATTTGAAAAAGTCACATTTCTTCCTGAGACATTCTGAACCTGGAGGTAGCCACTTCCTCTAAATTATACAGGGTTTTACTCAGATGAAAGTAAAACGCTCTTGCTGTTCCACTTTCCATAATCGAGTTTCTTGCTGAAGTGTCAAGCTGTGCATGTTCTTCCTGACCTTCCCCTCCACTAAGGTAGTGACTAGACCTTTGGTGTAATGATAAAATTTGAAGGATTGTGCTGTGAACTAGACCAAGTGAAACACTACTTTCTACTAAACTCCAGGAAATAGTTCCCATCCTCAAATGCATTTAAATTTGTATATTTTGATATTTAACTGCTTTTATATAGAATCCATCACCTGGCCTTTTACCCTAAGAAATTTTCAAGATGTAACTTTCATTCCCCTCAAGAAACACCATCAAATTCTCTTTATGTTATGGCATCAGCTCAGCCTGTTTCATTTGCAATCCTGCTGTAAAATACATGCTCACACTCAGAATTCTAATTACTGTAAATAAAAAGAGAGAGAAAGTTGTATGAGAGAAAAGGTGACAGGAGCTATACCCTAAACATAATCGTTATACATGATTGTATAAAAAACCTTTAGAGATCAGGGGTACCTGGGTGGCTCAGTCGGTTCAGATCAAGATCTTGTGGTCTATGAGATCAAGCTCCACAATGGGCTTTGTGCTGACAGGACAGAGCATGCTTGGGATTCTCTGTCTCCCTCTCTCTCTCTGCCCCTCCCCTGCTCATGCTCTGTCTCTCTCAAAATAAGTGAATAAATAACAATAACAACAAAAACTTTTAAGATCAAAAACTAATAACTCTAAACAAGGAAAGGTACAATGGAGGTGAAATGATTCCAAAGCAAAAGGCTGATAATGCCAACTGGACCGAGTTAATCAGAAAACTATACATCTGGACAAGTGATAACATTTGTCTTGGTACTGATGAAAATATGTGGAATTACTCTCACATCAGGATTTTCCATAGTGCTCTATTTTTACTTTTCCATTTATATAAAACTTTTAAAGAGGAAAAAGAAAACAACCTAAAATCATACAGTGATATAAAATATATGTTGGAAATTCTGGCAATGCACTGTCAAGAAATTGAAAAGAAAGTTGAAAATTACTTTTTAAAATTTGTTCTTTCAATGAATACTTACTGAGTTTGTATTTTGAGCTGTGTTCTGTTCTAGATGCTTTGTGGCAGTCAGGATAGACTCAGTCACTATTTTTATCACATTTACTTTCTGGAGAAAGAAATAGACAAGAAACAAGTAATTCTCATAATGTCTGATGAGTGTTAGGATAAGAGACATAGAAGGTCCAGAGGGAACTCGTAGCAGTGTTGGAGTTCAACCATTCTGTGCAGCCAATGAAACTGGAGGGATAGCAGGTAGGCAGGAAGGCGCATCCAAGGTTTTGAGGACCAAGAAAAGCTGTAGAGTTCCAGAGAGTGATGGAAGTTCCAAACAGCTGGCAGGTGGGTTACCAGCAGTGGAATCACTAACCATGGTACAGGACACTGGGAGATCAACTGCAAGTCGAAAGCATGGAAGGAGGGCAGAGCCCCCATAGAAGCAGGCTGACAACTGGAAAGCCACTGAAGGACTTTAAGCAGAAGAGTGAGCTGATTTAGATTTTTGCAGCTTCTCTCTGTGCTGTGATGGAGGGGTTGCAGGGAGGCAGCTGGAGATGTGAGTAGACCAGTTAGGAGCCTGTGAGGAGGTAAGAGAGCGGGTGGCTTAGACAAGCAGGAGTCATGAGGTTAGAGGTTAGAGGTATCATTAGTTTTGTCCTGCTCTGTTAGCCTGAGAGACTTATCGATATGTGGAGTCCTCATTTTATATTTCAAGAACACGTATGTCTTTTCCCTGAATTCCTTCTTCCATAAGAAGTCCATTCAGTTCAATGGGTTCGGTTTTGCTTTGAGCACTATTTCATCATTTTGTATTTTGGAAGTAGGTTATGAGCTGAAGGTGGTAAAACTAGTTTGTGGTTACTACTTACCGAGCCTTCTCTAGGTAGTCTCCCAAGTCTTTGGAATATGGGAGTGCAAAGTATTCCTAGTTCCCATATTTGTGTAGAGAGCCATAAACAAAGTAGGAAAACTCCCACTTAAACATGATAAGGTGTTAACATAGCAGGTTGTCTGTTGTGGTTACTACTGTCACTTGTGCAAGACCCTCATTTAAGTATCTTCCAGTTGACATAAAGAATGTAAAAGTAGATGGAGTACTTTATATTATCCAAATGTAGCTGTATAATATCTCCCATCCCTTATGCTTTTAGAACCTTACCACTCTGCCATCCACATGTGGTCCCTGATTACCTTCTCTTTGAATCTGAGCTGGCTTGACATTAGTTTGTGAACAGCTGAAGTTGGCAGAAGTGATGCAGCATGATTCTCAAGACCTGGTCATAAAAAGCAACATGATTTCTGGCTTGTTAGCTGTGAAACTTAACTTTGGAGCCCTGAGAAATGACGTAAAGACCATCTTGAGAGTACCATGTTGTGAGGAAATGCAGGCTTCATAAAAAAACAAAAAAACATGTGAAGTAATCTGCTCAACCGCTCCAGCTCTGGTCCCAGCCAATCGCTGCCCTGACCATCAGGCATATTACATAATCCCATCCTCCTGTGTTCAAGTCACCTCACCTTTTGTACCTTTCCAGCTCAGGCTTCAGATAAGGGAATGAATACAAATTGTTCTTGCTATACTCTCCACATATTACAGAGATACAGAATCCATAAGCCTCATTTTTTCAAATGTCATTGTTTTGGGGTGGTTGTTACACATCAGTAGTAACTGGAATAGTTAATGTGATTCCCAAACGTTGTGTTCACAGAGGACAGTTAATGTGCACCAATAATATTTAAATGAGGATTGCTGTCTTAAGGCAATTACAATTTAATTTGAAAAACACAGTGGTCAGGAATATCAAATCCATTGGTTTTCCTATTGTTTGTATAATTGATTCAAGTTTTAAGATTGGAAATAGAAAGAGATATGGTCACGAAATAAACTTACTTGAATTTAGGCTTAAAGAAAAGAAAAAAACAGGAAAAAAACATCTCCTTCTTAGAATTTCATTAAAAGGCCATCATTAATTTTCAAGCTTTTCCATTTGTTTTGCTGGACTTTGCATCAAAGAGAGAAAATTGATCAAACACTAGATAACCAGTGGATACTTTTATAATGCTGTGAAAGATAAAATAAAGAATAAATAAGTTCTAGGATCTGAGGAAAACACCAAATTGTTCATTATAAAATGCATTTGGTTAATTTTTCATATCTTATTTTATTTCTGGATTTTAGAGGAACATAATTGTGTGTTATGTGAAGGCTTAATCAAAAGGAAGAGAAGCAGAGAGTCACATAATTTTAACAATCCAAATTGTATTATTTTCCCAGGGAAGCAGAGGATCTCTTTAGATTTTATCTAATATTCTCTGTGTCACCCTTCCATGACACTGTGAAGGCTGTAGCTTCTAGTTACATAATACGATTTACAGTCATCAGGCTTATGTTGTGATTCTTTCTCATTGCATGAAGATTTACAAGCAGAAGATAAGATAAGTCAAAGTCATGCATATCGATTCAGCAATGATAAATGAGTCTGGGTGTTTTCCTATTTACAAAGGAACTAAGTACATTTTTGATCAGGGGAAAGAAAGTTGAGAGGTTGCTTGTGTTTCTTGTTGCTCATTGCTATTGAGTAAGATTATGTAATGACTTAAATACTGCACAGATTTTACAAAGCATATGCATGTCAAACATGCAAATTTAGTTCATTGGAAGCATTACAAAATTCTGTTAGTCTGGTATAAATATAGTGCTGATGAAAGATTGCCAACATGGATAATGAAAGGGTGTTTTCCTATAGAACCATGTGTTCAAGTAGCCATTTAATAAATATTCCTCTTTATGCTATTATAATGCATTGGTGATAGTCTGTGTTGCTTTGCCAAGTCATTCAGTTATGCCATATCTGTAATTTGGAAGAGTTTCTATTCAAAATTATAGAGAAATTGTTATAAATAATAATAGAACAATAATTAAAACTGCCTTATTAAAATACATTAAAAACTATGTAAATTCAATTGTTTTCATAACTGCTATTCTTCCAAGAAATATTTTGAAAAATCAAAGAATATCATAAGCATTGCAGTAGGTAAAAAAAAAAAAAAAAAAAAAAAAAAAAATCAATCTGATATTGTGCCTGACCTCAAGGCTATATAAATGTTTTAATATAGAACAGGAAGTTTGATGGGTGTTAATAACCATAAAACAAGGCAACAGAAGAGTTCATGACCTCCACAGCCTTCTGGTCTTTTTTGTTCTACTCTGAGATCAGCAGAAAGATCTTAAAGCACAAAAAATGTAATGGCCTCCCCTTTTGGGACCCTTTCACTGGTTTCTTGGGTCATTCAGAGTAAACTCCACAAACTCTGATAGGAACCTCCCCCCGCCCCACCCACAAAGGCCCTATGTAGTCTGGCTTTGTAGCAGGCTGCTCTGTTGACCCTATTTTAAGCCAATTCTGTCCATTCTTTCTTCTTGAGTTACAACTAGGCTCATGGTGTTCCTTGAACATTTCAACCATAGCCTTGTTCCTTTTTCCCAGGTTTCCCCATGGCAACATTGTATCTTAGTTGAGGTCTCTGTATATTACCCTTGGAAGGGGATGATGTATGTAGGCCAGACAACACACATTGTCAACACCTTAGGTGTTGTTCATGGTTGTGAATCAAGGGAGTCAGTGTAAAATAAATAAGTGGGAGTCGCTTGGGAGGCTCATTTGGTTAAGTGTCTGACTTCAACTCAGGTCATGATCTCAGGGTTTGTGAGTGCGAGCCCTGCATGGGGCTCTGTGCTGATGGCTCTGAGTCTAGAGATTCTGTGTCTCCCTCTCTCTCTCTGCCCCTCCCTCTCTCAGGCTCTGTCTCTCTCTCTCTCAAAAAATGAATAAACATTTTAAAATATTAAAAATAAATAAACAGGTGGGGAAAAATCACAAAAGGTGGGAGAGGGAAAGGTTTGTATGGGATTGGTTAGTCCCACCACTTCAGAAACTGTTAGTATGGGTGTAGTGGGATGGCTGCAGGCATCTGAATTTCAGTTTTTTCTTGGCACTAGAGATTGGAGCTCGTTGTGTGACTGAATCACTGTGCATTTGCTTCTTGGTGAGTCAGAAAGTGTATCAGGTTTGGTTGTCATGCAAAGAAAGTTTTACTTGCAGGAAATCAGGAGATTGTGGGGAATGACTTCCAACACCTGACTTCCTAAGGAAGGGTGAATGGGTTCTTTTTATTTAGGATTAAGATTTAGGATTAAGATGAACATTTAGATAGGGAGCCTTGTCATCGTATGTTGGGGGGGGGGAGGGCATAAGGCCACAATGTGCCTTAAGGAAACATTCCTATATATACATTCATTGTATGTTATACAACTGAGGTTTGTGCTTCTCCTTAGGTGGAGATTTTAGTATTATAATGAGGTAAAAGTAGTCGTCGATCATTCTAGAAGTCACTCCATGGTCCATCTGCAAAGGTGTGAGTCAAGGGTTACACTCAACTGATCTTGGTGGTCTGGGCTGGCTGGAGGTCTTGTCTGTCACTGGTTTCCATTTTCTTGAGTTAAGAGAGAAGCTGAAAAGAAGAACTTAAGGAAAAATGTGGGACAGAGGTTGGTGAGTACAAGCAGGTGGACAGTCAAGGTAAGGTGTTGGAGTCTAACTGGTGATACTTGTCCTAGTGAAGGAAGGTATCTAAAGAATAGAATGTAAAACCTCAAGACCCTGCTTAGTGACCAGTTGTAGGTGAGAAGAATTTTATATATACATATATGTATCTCTAGCTATATCCATCTCTCTTCTATCTATAAGACAGCGTCAGACATAAGGTTCTTAATCTGTTCAATGAATCCTAGTGCCTCATTAATATCAAATGGAAATGATATATATGTATTTTCTCATAAAGTCATCATCCATTGGATAAGTACTTGATGAACACTGCCATGGCATCTGGAACACCATTGGCAGACTATTTTGTGACAATCCAGTGTGAGTCAGAATGAGCTCAGATAAAATTCATTGAATGCTTGCTTTGAGTTTGGGCTCATTCTTTTGACATTACAGCCATTATTCATGTGTCAACAATAAGCAATTACTATTGGTTTAGCACAGCTTAAAGAAGGTAAAATCCTTAAAGACAGAATAAATAAATGCCTGTAAAACCATTACTAGTTTACAAGAGAGGGTAAAATAATTTAAGCATAAAGGATGTGATATTAATGATCGAGACCCAAAGATGGTAGTGAGGATAATTAACACAAAGTAAGTATTTACTATGATCTATGTATTTTTATTTATTTTATTTTTTTAAAGTAAAATCACAGGTTTTTTTATATTTTATTTTATTTTATTTTATTTTATTATTTTTTAAATATGAAATGTATTGTCACATTGGTTTCCATACAACACCCAGTGCTCATCCCAACAGGTGCCCTCCTCAATGCCCATCACCCACTTTCTCCTCCCTCCCACCTCCCCATCAACCCGCAGTTTATTATCAGTTTTTAAGAGTTCTTATTGTTTGTCTCCTTCCCTCTCTGTGTATTTTTAATTTTTTTTTAACGTTTTATTTATTTTTGAGACAGAGAGAGACAGGATGAACGGGGGAGGGGCAGAGAGAGAGGGAGACACAGAATCCAAAGCAGGCTCCAGGCTCTGAGCCATCAGCCCAGAGCCCGACGCGGGGCTCGAACTCACGGACCGCGAGATCGTGACCTGAGCCGAAGTCGGGCGCTTAACCGACTGAGCCACCCAGGCGCCCCACTCTCTCTCTGTGTATTTTTAAACAAAAATTACTTAATTCTCAAACAGTTCTGTAGTATAGATATAATTATCCCCATTTTACCAATGAGAAAAAAAAAGCACAGAGAAGTTAAATAACTTGACCAGAGTTGCACAAATAATGCTCAACAGAGTCAGTACATAAATTAAGGTAGTCTGTCTCCAGATTCTAGAAATTTTGACAGATTTATTCTGAATTATCAAAATGATAGCACATTTATGAAGTTAAGTGACACTGGAATATATAGAATACATTTTTGATAGGAATATTTACCAGTGACTGTGTTGTATTCCCAGTAGTTTAATTAGGGAAACTATTAGTTCTGAGTGTGATTGATTTTATACAGAATAGTGATCATGAGGAGAAAGGTGGAAGGTGGAGACATGATTGGCTGACCTAAGTAATTTCTGGTTCCAATTACCATGAATTTTTAAACTCTCAGGAAAAGCATTTTTATTTGAACTAGCTGATTTGGAGTGAATCACTCTTTGGGAACTGATCCTAAAAGATAGTCTCAGTCACTCTTGGAGGCAGAGGGACTGATGCTGTTTGACATACCGCTGGCATGTTCCAAATCCACACGCCTGTCAAGATTGTGAAAGACGTAAAAGTAGTTTTCAAGATTCAAACCGGGGGCCCGGAGGAGACTGTGAGTCTCACAGTTTGAAAGTAAATAGTGTCAAGTGTTTACTAGTCAAATCCTCTCAAAATTGGCAGTCAGATTTGCAGGAGAGGGTGGACCCTTCATGTCAGTTTCCAGGGCCAGTAGGGGAAGAGCATTTCAGACCTGCAGCACTTAACACACAGAAGGGGTGGAGGTTCTGCTGCACAGATTGGGTTGTCAGCACTGAAAGGGAGCAGGGCAGTGCCAGGAAAGTAATCCGATTTTTATAAATGTATCTAGTTTCTACTTTTGTTACTTCAGATGCTTTCAACTCTGAAGCTAATAGCAGGCATTTCACAAAAGAGTTAAACATGCACAAAGTGACTCCCAAATAATTTACTAATATGAGGTGTTATTTTTTTTAATGTTTGTTTGTTTGTTTATTTATTTATTTATTTATTTATTTAGAGAGAGAGAAGGAGAAGGGATGGGACAGAGAGAGGGAGACAGAGGATCAGAAGCCGGCTACCAGTGTAGAGCCTGACTCAGGGCTCAAACCCATGAAGCACGAGATCATGACCTGAGCTGAAGTTGCATGCTTAACCGACTGAACTACACAGGCACCCTTGTTTTTCATTATTTCATATTAAAAATTATTACTGCATTTTCACATTGTGAATGATCCAAATACTACAGAGGCATGTAATACACATAGTATACAACCTCAAGACCTTGCCTAGTAACCCAATTGTGGGTGAGAAGAATTTTATATATCAATATATGTATCTCTATATCCATCTCTATCTGTACAGAGAGCTTCAGACATAGGTTCGTAATCACTTATACTTTTTGAAATAACCATGCATTAGCAATTTTGAGTTTATCCTTGCAGTTTTCATTCTACAGTTTTGTGGTTTTATGAACACTTTTTTTTTTTTTTTAACAATGTGTCTTAGACATCTCTCTATGTCATTTCAAAGGCAGGATGGAATTCAAAGATAAGTATTCGGCATGATTTATGTAACCTATAACATTTTAATGAGTATTTAGTTTGTTTCTAATTTTGTTGTTGGTGGTGCTTTTGTTCTTCAACACAATGCTTTATATATGGCATGTCTGGCCATGGTTGGGTAACTGGTTCCAAACTTACCCTTCTGCTATAAGGAACTAGAAAGCTTCACGGAGTGTAGGACACAGTTCTGTTCAGGCCTAGGACAACTTGCAATGCAAGATGGTGATGCTTGGGAGAAATCCCTACATGTGCCCTGACTTGATGCCTGAGGGTACTTTCTGGAATACTGTGTAGTGGGCTATATCCCAGAAGAGCAAGGAGGTCTTGCTGAATTGAGACATTGTAGGCTGCTGAGACCGCTGGAATTTGGAAAGAAGGGAATTTTAAGGGGAGAAGGTCTTCAGAGACAGGGTTCAGAAGCTTGATGTGTTCTCTGAGGATCACTGCCGTAGTTCTGAGCTCTAACAGACACAAGACACGACTCCAAGAGACCTAGCAGAGAGTTGCTGCATGGACCCGAGTGTGCAGCAGTGGTACTGGAGGTGGGGAAATGCTAGTGGGCACCAGAGTTCCACCCCAGACAGCGTGGGGGAGACCTTGCTGGCTCTGTGCCTCAGACCCCAGAAAGGACACACCTCATCAGTAAAGACCCAACTGTTGAGTAAAGTTCAAACACAGAAGCAAAATAGACTGGCAATGACAAAACATAAAGCCAGGTGCATCTGCTGGTAGTTTTGTTCTGACAGGCAGATCAAAGGTCAACATCCTCCAAAAGAAAGTGGCATAGTCTGGACTCCCTAGGATGTATCATCCATGCTTTTCAAAATGTTTATGTTGTCTTTCTAGACATGGGAAAAAATAAGTTCCATCCATTATCATAAAATGTGTTCAATATAAATGGGTCCTGAGATGACCCAGTTGTTTGCAATTATCAGATACTTCCCTCTTCCCTCCCTCCCTTCTTTCCTTCCTTTTCAGACATGCACTTTAAAACAGATATTATAGGGCAGCTGGGTGGCTCTGTCTGTTAAGAGTCAGGCTCTTGGTTTCAGCTCAGGTCATGATCTCGCGGTTGATGGGTTAGAGCTCTACATAGGGCTCTGGGCTGACAGTGTAGAGCCTGCTTGGGATTCACTCTCTCTCCCTTCCTCTCTATCCCTCTCCCACACACATTTTGTCTTTCTCAAAACAAATAAAGATATAATATTCAAGGACTTGCAGAAACAGATGTAATGAATAAATACATAGGAAATATTAGCAAAGAAAAGGAAACTATAAAAAAAGAACTGCTTAGTACCAAATGAAAGACACATTAGTAGGAATTACTCAATCTGTAGAATAGACAGCTGACATTTTCCGAAAATAAATGAACAATGATGCATGGAACAGTATTATGCTATCTAGCATATGTGTAATAGGAATATTAGTATGAGAGAAGAGAAAGAGGGACAAGGAAAAATGAAGGCATGTCCCCAGATGTTCCAAAGTTGTTGAAAATATCAACCTTCAGAGCCAACAGTGTCAGAAAAATCCCAAGCGGAATAAATACAAAGAAAAGAGAATGGCACCTTGGTGACATATATAACATTATAATGCGTGAAAGATATTCAGTTCTGTCAAAATATTTTAATACTTTTTATTCTGATTTCAGGGTAAATATGAATAAATCCTTGATTCTTCTCATTTTGCAGCATCCTAAGTAGAGGCAACT
This sequence comes from Neofelis nebulosa, assembly GCF_028018385.1. Taxonomy (NCBI): domain Eukaryota; kingdom Metazoa; phylum Chordata; class Mammalia; order Carnivora; family Felidae; genus Neofelis; species Neofelis nebulosa. The sequence goes on from NC_080791.1 coordinate 91,043,581, forward strand.
CTGTGTGGGAAGCAATCCACCCTCTGTATAAGGAGGCCGCATGCCTTTGTAAAATACACTTTTGTAGGTCCAGTCTGGTCTCAAGAGGTCTGTGTGATTCCAAGTCTATTAAGGAGTGTTCTGTCCCAAGAAGATGGAAACAAAAATCTGGTGTTTGAGCAAAAAACACCACGGATAGGGAACTACACATCCAGCAGTTTCAAATATGAGTGCCACAAGGACTGTGCTAAACATTTTAAAAACAAGTTTAGTTTTTCAAATGACCTGATTTTTGAGCTTCATCAGATCAATAGAAGTTTGGACAGTCTGATACCGTCTTTTCAGTTTCTCAGCATTCTCTCTCACTTCCTAGTGGGAAATTGTATCTCACATCCAAATGTGGCATTTGGTTTTGTGTTTTTACCTGAGGTCTAAAAAAAGCAGCACTTACAGAAGAGAGATTACCTGCTATTATTTTAAGGGATCCTAATTGCAGAGAGGAGTGGGAGTGTGGGACAAGGAAAGTGTAGAAAGAACAGAGAGTTGATGTGCACATTGTTATCTGGCCGCTGCTAAGTGGGACTTACAGATTCATTCCTGATATCATGCCTCTGAACAGCCTTATACATTGCCTATCTGTATAGCATTGCTGTGTCTAAGGCAGAACTAGGAGGCAGAGTTAGAAAGGAGAAAGAAATTTGTCAGATTTACTGGATTCTGTTCCCCGTTGGTAAAGAGTTCAACCCATGCCTGTGAACTTCCTTACACTTCAAGGTTTCATCTGCATCGGTGTCCAGAAAGATTCTACAACACTAACTCTGTTCCTCATGTTTAACAAGGAAGCCCCAGGACAGAGGCAGGAAGCAGACAAGCATTTAAGTAGGTGACAAGTATTGTGTGGTCAGCTGGTGGGCTCAATTAGGTCCTGTCTGGGTACTCAAGAGGTACCAGGAATAGAAACACAAACGCCTTGATCATTTTCACTCTTAAGAATCTCTTGTTAGCTTGGATTTCGGACCCTGGAGAGAGTCCAAGTAATCATCAGAGCCATTTCGATCACAAGGTATGTGATCCTGGAGATTACATAATGCAGTCTAGTAGATTCTGGTTTCATTTTCCTGTAGAGTACGTTTTTTCTTTCCTTCTCTCTTGATAACCGATCATCTTCCTCTGTGTATATACATGGATGGGTAGACATATTTCTAGTTCTTTTATTTTCATGGAGCTAGTAGCTTTTTTATGCTCCAGGTTTTATGCTGAATGTCAAAATTCCAGATTTCCTGCCTCATCTCACACACAGGTACATTTGGCAGGCCGTTGTAATGAACCAAGTGAGAGAGGATGACATATACATTTATGTATAAATTCCCTACCTCATAGGGGATGATTGAATAAGCAATGTAAAATGAGATGTATTTGATTTTTTAAAATTATAGAATACTATGTACATCTTTCTTATTATATTGGTGTTTATTAATTTATGAAGTTTCAAATAGAGAAGTTTATATTTTTTAACACCCCTCAGTTCCAGTGACAATGTCTTGGTGCATAATTTTAGGCATTATCTCACCCAGTTTCTTTTTTTTTTTTTTTATTAAAATTTTTTTTTTTCAACATTTTTTATTTATTTTTGGGACAGAGAGAGACAGAGCATGAACGGGGGAGGGGCAGAGAGAGAGGGAGACACAGAATCGGAAACAGGCTCCAGGCTCCAAGCCATCAGCCCAGAGCCTGACGCGGGGCTCGAACTCACGGACCGCGAGATCGTGACCTGGCTGAAGTCGGACGCTTAACCGACTGCGCCACCCAGGCGCCCCTCTCACCCAGTTTCTAGTAGACAAATGTCCTAGCGCTATGGTTAATGTCACTTAGACATTTTGGATATTTTAAAGTCATCTGAAGAAAAATACATAAATAATCAAGACAGTGTTATTTATTTAAAAAGATTTTATCTAGTTTTTTAAATTTAAAAGTTTAGTTATGTTTCCTTCATGTGGGTCTCATTGCAAATACATCTGCTTCTGTTTTGTGTCAGAATTGGAATGCTTCCACAACTATCTAAATTGTACAGCTTCCAACATTAGGGACTAGAAAAGTTTGTAAGTTTCTAAAGTGTGAATCAGCTAAATTAATATTAAAATATTTAAAATAGTATACTTGATGTGGAAATAGGACACAAATTTGAGTAATTACTTCTATTAACTATCTATGTCATGGCAGAGAATGTAGCTAGGATATTGCTAGAAAAGACAAGAGAAGTGATCTTTACCTTTAAGCCAGAGCTAAAACACAAAGTAGGAGTAGACTTATTGACCTTCAAGTAAGAACAATAAAGTGATTTTCTATTTAATTGCCTGTTTCTCTCCTTCACATCAAGGTTGGTTCTATAAGCACTGCAGATCATCAAAGTTCTTTGTATTTTTTTTCTCCTTATTTAACCACGTTGATGCCTTTGCAAAGTAGCCCCAGGGAGAAGGTCTTCCACTGGTAGTCTGGAATGAATAAGCAATTATGACTAATAAATACAGATTAGTGTGCATTGCACAGACAGTTGCCTTTCTGAAAATTTAGGAATGGATAGCTTTAGGCAGTAAAGGACTTAAAAGCCTATGGACAGCAATTAAAAAATAAGGAAATAATATTTCCTGACTATGGAATGGTAACAAGAAGACATGCCAGGATGCAAACCCAAATTTAGAAACTTGAAAAAAAAATTGAAGGCAACTAAGTCTTGTTTGGCTTATCAGTACATATGGCTAGGGTTTTCTAACCTGTGATGGCACTTTGACTTTGAGATGAAGCCTTCCCAATTCACCTCTTATTGTCACCCTTCTTGCCACAGTCTCACAGAATGTTCCAGTATCAAATTCTTTGTTTAATCCAGTGAGAGGAAGGGAAAAATACGTTTGTTTCTGTGGTTTAGTTGGCAAGACGAACATTTGCTTAGTAGCTTTTAAGTTAAAGGGAGAGACCAAGCGGAGCTACCAACCAAGACTCTTCAGTTTTATTTTATTTTTTAAAATTTTTTGATGTGGGGCGCCTGGGTGGCTCAGTCGGTTAAGCGTCCGACTTCAGCTCAGGTCACGATCTCACGGTCCGTGAGTTCGAGCCCCGCGTCAGGCTCTGGGCTGATGGCTCAGAGCCTGGAGCCTGCTTCTGATTCTGTGTCTCCCTCTCTCTCTGACCCTCCCCCATTCATGCTCTGTCTCTCTCTGTCTCAAAAATAAATGTTAAAAAAATTTTTTTTTGATGTTTATTTTTGAGAGAGAGACAGAGAGAGACAGAGAGAGAGAGAGAGAGACATAGCATGAGCAGGGGAGGGGTGGAGAGAGAGGGTGATACAGAATTGGAAGCAGACTCCAGGCTCCCAGCTGTCAGCACAGAGCCCAACGTGGGGCTCTAACTCTCACCAACTGCGAGATCATGGCCTAAGCCTACGTCAGACGCTTAACCGAGTAAGCCACCCAGGCACCCTGGTTTTAATTAAATACAGTATTCTATGGGAAGAAATAGATGGTCTTTGGAGTTATTATATTTATGGACAATAACTTTTCCTCTTTAATATGAGTAAAAATTAAGTAACACTATAAAATTGGCTGTGTATTGAGCCAGAATTCTCACTCTGTCCTAAACAGATATCGGTGCAAATGAGAGTACTCAACAGTGAATGTACTTGTCAGTGCTGAACTGTATACTTAAAAATGAGTAGGATGGTGGGGCACCTGGGTGGCTCAGTTGGTTGGGCTGCCGACTTTGGCTTAGGTCATGACCTCACACTCCGTGGGTTCGGGCCCCGCATCGGGCTCTGTGCTGACAGCTCAGAACCTGGAGCCTGTTTCGGATTCTATGTCTCCCTCTCTCTCTGCCCCTTCCCCACTCGCACTCTGTCTCTCTCTCTCTCAAAAATAAAATAAAAACATTAAACAAATTAAAAAAAAATGAGTAAGATGGTAAATTTTATGTTATTATGTTTGTTATCACAATTAGAAAAAACACACGAATGTATTTATTATCCTGCACAGGTTTTGAGGGCCACGAATGCAAAAGCAACTTAAGTGAGTATTTCCGCCTTTGGGTCTCTCGTGAGGTTGCCGTCAAGCTGTCAGCTCAGGTTGCAGTCATGCAAAAGCTTGACTGGGACTGGAGGATTCATGTTCTTTTGCTTAAATGTTTTTTTTATATGCGTATAGTTGACACACATTCATAGTTTCAGGTTTCTAACATACTGATTCAACTTCTCTACACGTTATGCTGTGCTCACCACAAGTATAGCTACTATCTGTCACCATACAGTGCTACAACTCACTGTTCCCTGTGCGTTGCCTTTCATTCTCATGAATTATTCATTCCGTAACTGGAAGACATTGCCCTTCACCCATTTTGCCCATCCTGTACCTCCTTTCTTTCTGTATTTATAGGTCTGATTTTGTTGTTTGTTTATTCACTTGTTTTTTATTTTAGATTCCACATATGGGTGAAATCATATGGTATTTGTCTTTCTCAGACTGACTTATTTCTCTTAGCATCTACTTTCTAGGCCCATCCATGTTGTTGCAAATGGGAAGATCTCACCTTTTTTTTTTTTATGGCTGTGTAACATTCCTCTGTCTGTGTGTGTGTGTGAGTGCATGTGTGTACCACAATGACTTGGAGGGTCCATGTTTAAGATGACTTATTCATCTGGCTGTTGACAGACCTCATTTTCTCCTGAGTCTTTGTAGAAGGCCTCAGTTTCTTACTTACTTGGCCTTTTCACAGGGCTGTCTGTCCGTATATTGACTCCTGGAGGAGCAAAGATTCAGGAGTGAAGCAGAAGCCATAATGTGTTTCATAACCTAGCCTCAGTGAAGTATCACATTTGTGCCGTATTCTAACTCACAGACCACAAACTTCATGTACTCTGCGGAAAGACAGTATAACGGTGAGAATATCAAGATATAGGGATCATTTGGGCTCATCATAGAGGCTGGCTATGAAATCATTCAAACTGACATTTGTTTTTCTTTCTTTCTTTTTTTTAAATTTTTTTCCTAACGTTTATTTATTTTTGAGACAGAGACAGAGCATGAATGGGGGAGGGGCAGAGAGAGAGGGAGACACTGAATCAGAAGCAGGCTCCAGGCTCTGAGCCATCAGCCCAGAGCCCGACGTGGGGCTCGAACCCACAGACTGTGAGATCGTGACCCTAGCTGAAGTCGGACGCTTAACCAACTGAGCCACCCAGGAGCCCCTCTTTCTTTTTTTTTTAATTGTGAAATAGTGTATTATATTGGAGTAGCTTGTCCATCAAAAATATTTCTAAGAACTACATACAATGCAAAAATAATTTTATTTTTTTTAATGTTTGTTTCTTTTTGAGAGAGGGAGCGTGCAAGCTGGGGAGGAGCATGGAGGGAGACAGAGGATCTGAAGCAGGCTCCATGATGTCAGCACATGAGACTGATGTGGGGCTCAGGAAGTCAAAATTTGAGAGGCCAGGATACCTGAGAGTGGAAATACTTTGTGCTGAGACCTACTTTTCTCCTTAGAGCATTTGCTGATTTGTGGCATTGAGCATAGAGGACAAGTGAGTAGCAATGATAGTTTTCCAGAGTAGAAGAGAAGAAAATTGGAGTTTGGGGCAATATGCTGAAGCAACGGCCAGCATATAACCAGTGGGATAGCCATAGGCATGGAGCAGACAGTAAGACTTGGTCCTGTGTTATACATACTCTATCAGGATATTCACCCCTCTCTTCAGACCTATTTCACTTCTTTCCCTGTGTATTGATAAATATGATTTGGGAGACATTTTTGTATCAGATTGGAAATATATAAGAATTAATTTTGTGATTAGAAGAAAAAAAGCACATAAATTTTACAATGAAATCAAACCCCAGGTAATAATAATAATATAGTATTAATATTACATAACACGTTACATATATAATTTTAATATAAATATTATTGTGTTAATAATAATTAATAATATAGTAATAATAAACACTCTAATTTTTATATTGGTCTTATCCTATGTACTCCATTGGAGACCTCATAAGGAGAGGTATTGAAGCATGTAAGATTAAGACCATATACTGTCTTTATTTATCTAAACAAGTAAGACTTTGGCTTATTTTATCAGGGCAACAATAATGCATGGGTTTTCATCTACTTTGGAAAGTATATTTGATATTAATATTATTTATATTCTATATATAATGATTGATGTAAAATTCACGTTGGAGGACCTAGGTGACACTTCATAGAGAATTTCTAATATTATCTATGTAATATGTAAACATACCATTATATGATACTTATAAATATATGTTAACATTTATATGTAAATATATAAATGTAATATGTGTAATATATAAATATATAATTATGTATGTAATGTTATATATAACAGCACATAAACTCATACATGAAATAGTTATATAAACATATAATTAGTATATATATGATTGTTTTATATGTATCCATGTGTACTTGTTTTTTAATTAATTTATTTATGTGTTTACTTGGGGCAGGCACTTCCAGCACTTCATAGGCATTACATCATTTAATCTCTAGAAACATCCCTGAGAGGTAAATGTATCCATCAAAGTCAGGCTTGCCTGCTATATGGCACATTGAAAACATATGTAGGAGATCTCTCTCTAATATACTAGTTCTAAGAAAGTGTTCCAGGTCAGAAAGTATTTTCACTTCATATAGTCATGAAGAGACCTAATTCATTCCATTTTTTCTGTTCTTCAAGTTACTGTCCTCACTTACATAAAATGTACATGGCTTAAAATTCAGGTTTCAGCTGGCTGAAAGAAACAATGTAAATTGCCAGAACATGGAGGAAGAATACTCTTAATCTTATAGACATAGGCCTATAAATAGCACTTACCACGTTTACTCAATTTCAATGGTGAGAACACAGTTTCAGGGTTAACACCTAAATGCTGTGGGGCTTGGGAGTATACTCCAGATATCGGTGGAAAACTGGCAGTCTTTCCTATGATAGGTATGATACAGATGCTGGTTGTTTCTCAATATATTCTTCCCTTTAACTGTAGTGATTGAATCCCTACTTGTTGGTTTTAGGGAAGTCCATCTAATGTAGATACCATATTTTCCAGCCTTTTTTGCAGTTGTATATGGCCACGTATCTAATTCTGGCCAAGGACATAAGCCCTTTGTGCCATATATCTGTTTTTTTTTTTTGTTTGTTTGTTTTTAAGAATCAACATCTGTTTACCCTTTAATTCTCCATATTCATTCACTCTTTTCTTCTTGGTCTTACATCGAAATGCTGCTTCCCTGATCTATAAGATAGTGGCCATGAAAGGTAGAACAAGATCAGAGGATTCTGGTCCCTTGATACCATTAAGCACTTTATTAATCCCCATCTGCTTGTTGAGTGTTTTATATGAAAGAGCATAAAGTTCAGTCTTGTTTAGCCCTTTGTTACTGTTTGGATTTCTGTGTCATTAACAGCTAAATATAATCCTAACTAATGTAATTTGGTATTATTATCCTTATTGTCATGACAAATGTGTGCCCAGTGAGGTAAATGATCTTGATTTAGGTTATAAACCCAAGTTGTTTTGCTCCAGATTCAGTGCTTTTGCCCCTGCACCTGTAAGTCAAGACACAAATGAAAACAAATCACAATCTTTTTTGGTAATAATGGGAGTATACATCTATCTCTCGAGGGGAGAATGTTAGCAAGCTATTTAGTCACATCTCTGTGTGCTGAACCAACTTTCTGTCAGTGTGTCAAAACAGCGCTAGGTTTCCTTTCCTTAGCAAACCTCATCCAGGTAGCTCTGTATAAAAGCTCTAGAATTCTGAGCCTCAAAGGAAGGAATAAAGAAGAAGGATTTTTTGAGCTAAATTAAACATCAGATAAAAGCAAACAAGTAAATGCCATCAGTTCAGGGAAATAATAAACAGTGTATTTATTCCAGTCTGTGTCTCCAGTGTCTTAGGATGGAAGGATACAAATTGAATCTCTTCTCCCTTTATTTTCCTTTGTTGACAACAAATGTTGTGAACATTAAATCAGTGAGATGCTTATGGGGAGATAGGTTAGCTGATCCTTCCCAATGATTGACATCTTTGAGTTGCAGAGAATTGACTGATGTAGAGATGATCTAGTCTTTTGACCTTGAGGCTGTCATATTGATAGTGTCATGGTGTTTGCACTGGCTATAAGTTGCTGACTGAACCTGATTTTTTTTTCCCTTATGAACTAGGATTATGCAATAAATGGGGGCGGGGGGAAATGGAAGCTTAAGCTGCAGTAATAGCCTTTTCTCCTAATAACGACATTAATATTCTTAATGTGTTCTGAAATGCACATTAGACATGTAGTTACTGATTAATCCATTATCTGTATTATAAAATATTCTCTTCTATACAATACAAAATAATATTGCAGAGACTCACTTTGGCAGTGTGGAAAGAACATAGAAGGATGAAGATATGAGTTCTAGACTAAGCCCTGCTGCTAACTCACAGGATGACCTTGGAGAAGGAGATCATCTGAACTTTCTGAATCTCATTTTCCACATCTACAAAATAAGAGCAAACAACCTCTAAGGGGTCTTTCAACTGTAAAATTAAAAGGGGAAAAATCTGGGCTTCCATTATCTCAATTCTAATATAAACCCTTTCTTGTGCTAATTTCTGGGTACAGGAATAACTCTCAATAGAACTACTTTGATCAGTATTTTACCATATGCAGTTATTTTTGATTGAGGGGACATGATTTGATGTCTAGTTTTTTTTCAGTTTTTATAGCAGCAAACTATGTAATAATAACCAGAGTGGATTATCACAATATCTGCTAGGAGTTTTCTGGCACTTTTTGAGAAATTGAAGGTAATTATTTGCTTTAACCTTGAATATCATATAATTCTGTGTTCACAGTGTGTATAATTAGTCCCCCATACATAAGACTTAAAATTTCTGGAGATAAAATCTTATTTTTTGACTGTTCCACCCCCTGATTCTGTGAACAAAGATGGGAAATAGAGATACCCTCAGAACCTTCTAGGACTGTATGACCCAGAATCTAATACTATGAAGCTCAGTTTATTAATTATTATTAATCATTATATGACAATTTATTACACTATAAATATAAATATATAAAATGTCAAATGAATGGAAAGTTACTTGAGTATAATTTAACCAAAGCAAATGTTCCCACCACCCAGTTTATAAACCTTTATATTTTTCTAGTTTTAGTTCTCCTTTTTTCTTTATTATGACTTTACTAATACAGTTGAAGCTTCCGTTTAAAAAATTTTTTTAATGTTTATTTAATTTTGAGAGAGAGAGACAGAGCAGGAGTGAGGGAGGGGCAGAGAGAGAGAGGGAGACACAGAATCCAAAGCAGGCTCCAGGCTCTGAGCTGTCAGCAGAGAGCTTGAGGCAGGGCTCGAACCCACGAACTGCGAGATCATGACCTGAGCTGAAGTTGGCCGCTTAACCAACTGAGCCACCCAGCCGCCCTGAAAATTTCTTTTAACTCCTTATGTTTCTTATTCCCTTCCTCATCTCCCAACTATAAACCCCATCCTAAAAGTGTTACGAGTTATTCATACCTACAAACAATATATATACTAGCTTTTTAATTTTTTCATTAAGATTACTGTTTTGAATGCATCTTTCCAATTATTGTTATTTAGTGGGTAGAAGATAGGGCTGCTGCTGAACATTCTCTATTGCACAGGAAAGCCCCCATGACAAAAAATAATTAGGGCCAAAATACCCCCACATACTGCTGAATTTGGGAAACCCGATTAACCGATTTAGGTAATTTTATCTTATTGTATTATATTAATTGAGTTAAATTGAATTGAAATAGTAAGTGTGTATAGGGGAAAAAAGTTAAGTTAGGGGAAAAAAGTAGGCATTCCATACTGTCTTGCTTCTCTCAAGTTCAGAAACACAGTGCCTCTAACTTGTGAAGGAAAAAAAAAGTATGTGAAAACATTATATTGGTGAACTCTTCTCCATGCGTATCTTGGAGAGCATTCTAAACTTTAAGTTTGAAATGCTTCCTCCACCGCCCCCCCCACCCCCAACTCCTTGGTTTCAGTATGAAAGTTGGGTTTTTGTATTTAACTGTTAAGTATCTATTTTAACCTAATTGTCAAAATGTGTTAATCACATAACAGCCAGAAATAATGTGTTCTTACATAGTACTAGCTGTCTTATTTTTTTTTCCTTTGTGTTAACATCTGGATGTGTGAGGAACTAGATCCTAATTTAGAGAAGCACTGAGTACTTTCACTACTCAAACACAAAATTATATTTTATTGAGGTATAATTTACATACCATAAAAACCTACCCATTTTAAGTGTACAATTCAGTGATTTTTAGTAAGCTTACCAAGTTGTGCTATCACCAGAATCCAGTTTTAGAGTATTTATATCATCCTAATAATATCATTCCTTTCTATTTATGGTTAATTCCTCTACTTTGCACCATGCTCAAATTAGGCAAGCGCTCATCTATTTCCTGTCTTAATAGATTTACCTTTTTCATACATTCCTCATAAACGGAATCGTACAGTATGTAGTCTTTTGTGCCTGGCTTCTTTCTCAAACAGATTTTATTTCTTTTTCACAATAAACTGCAGAAACTTAACTGTTACGGTTTTAGTATGAGTCGTTGGTGGAAGGCACTGAATTTTAGGGTGGGGTTTTCAATTGTGATGGTTTAATGAGCTGAACATGGATGGAGGTCACTGAATAATAATTGGAAGCCACATGTTGAGAGCACAGCTCCTCAGATCAAGCCCCATGTCAGGCTCTGTGCCGATAGCACAAAGTCTGCTTGGGATTTCTAACATTAGGCATTGCTTTCTAATTCTTGTCATAATGTGACATTTAGGATCTCTAGTACAATTTTGCCTAAAAATTGTGAGAGTAAAATCCTTGCTTTTTCTTGATCTTACTAAAGAAATTTAAAATTTTTAATTGTTAACTATGATATTATATATAGGTTTTTGATAGATGTCTTTATCAGATTGGGGATGCCTTCCATGTAGATTTTTTTCTAAGAATTTTTATGAAAGTATGGAATTGATGAAATAATTTTTATGTATCTAACTAAAATGAATATACAGTTTTATCCTTTATTCTTATGATGTGATAGATTTCATTGATTTATTTTCATATGTGAAATTAAACTTTTATTCTTTGGATAAATCCCACTTTACATATTTTATTTATTATTTTTGTGCATTTATGAGCTAAATTTTCCAGGATTTTATTAAGGGATTTTACAACTATTTTCATTAGGGACGTTGGTATATAATTTCTTTTGAAAATATCTTTTCTAGGTTTTGGTATTGGAAATGTGGTGGCACATGAAAGGATTTTTAGAAAGTGATTTATTTTCTATTTCTTGGAATAGTTTTTGTATGGTTTATGTATTCCTTAAAGTTTGATAGAATTTAACATTGAACCTGTCTATATCAATAATTTTCTTTGTTAGGATTTTTTTTTATTCACAAGTTTTTAAGTAAATATAGGTATATAGAAATTTTTAATTTCTTCTGGTGTCATATTTACTGTTCTATTTTTCTCAAGAAATTTGTGCATTTCTTTTAAACTGTCAGCACTATTGACATCAAGTTTATAACATCTACATATTGTTGGTTTAATTTCTCTAAGATCTGTGGTGATAATCTAGTTTGTATCTAATGTTGGTAGTTTGTGTTTTCTCTGTTTCTTCTGAGTAAGTCTTCCTAGGGATATAATGATTTTTATTATTATTTTAAAGAACCAACTTTCCCAACAAAGGAAAGTCCAAGACTAAATGGCTTCACTGGTGCATTATATAAAACATTTAAATTATTAATACTGATCTTCAAACACTTATAAAAAAGAGAATAGTAGAGAACATTTCCAAACTCTTCTTACCAGTCAAGCTTTAACCTGATACTAAAACTAGACAAAGACACTGCAAAAAAGAAAATTATAGGCCAGTATGCCTGGTGAATATAGATGCAAAAATCCTCAACAAAATATTAGCAAAGGGAATTCAAGAATATATTAAAAGGATCATATACCACGATCAGGTGGCGTTTATTCTAGGGGTACGAGAATGGCTCAACATACATAAATCAACATGATATACTACATTAACAAAATAAAGGATAAAAGTCATACAATCATTTCAATAGATGCAGAAAAATTATTTCACAAAACTCAACATCCTTTTACGATAAAAGCTCTCAACAAGTTGGGAATAGAAGGACCTATCTCAACATAATAAAGGCCATATATGAAAAACCCACAACTAACGTCATAATCAACAGTGAAAAGCTAAAAACTTTTCCTCTAAGATCAGGAAGAAGATAAGGATGACCACTCTCACCACTGTTATTCAACATAGTATTGGAAGTCCTAGCCAGAGCGCTTAGCCAAGAAAAAGAAATAAAAGTTATCCTGATCAGAAAGGAAGAAATAAAACTAATGATCTGTATCTTTTGTACAAGTATATTGCTTATTTTCCAAATATTCAAGGGGTTTTTAGATGTTGTAATGTTATTGATTTTAAATTAATGTTTTAGTAGTCAGAGAACATGATCAGAATGATTTCTATCCTTAGAAATTTATTGAGATATATTTTATAGCCTATAATAAGGTTTGTATAGGTGAGTATTTCATGCACACTTAAAAGCAATATGTTCTATGCTGTTGTTGGTTATTGTTTCTAGAAGTGTAAATTGGGCAGTCTTGCATATTGTTACTGAATGTTTCCTCCACTTGTTAGTTAATTATTTAGATTAGGTGAGATAGATGTTTCACCATGATTTTGGAATGGTTTGTTTTCTCTCTTTTTTCTGTCCATTTTGCTTATTTATATGAAAGATCTGCCATTAGGCACTATATTAATTTTACTAGAGTTACCATAACAAAATACCACAAACTAGGTGGCTTAAACAACAGAAGTGTATTTTGTCAGTTCTGGAGACTGGAAGTTCAAGACCAAGGCTCTGGCAGAGTTGGATTCTTTTTTTTTTTTTAATGTTTATTTATTTCTGAGGCAGAGAGAGACAGAGCACGAGTGGGGGAGGGGCAGAGAGAGAGGGAGACACAGAATCAGAAGCAGACTCCAGGCTCCAGGCTGTGAGCTGTCAGCACAGAGCCTTACGTGGGGCTCGAACTCACAAACTGTGAGATCATGACCTGAGCCGAAGTTGGTCGCTCAACCGGCTGAGCCATCCAGGTGCCCCAGCGTTGGATTCTTTGGAGGCCTTCTTAGCTTGCAGAAGAACAGCTCTCCCACTGCCTCTTCACATGGTTGTTTCTCTCTGCCTCCACACCCCTACTTTCTCTTCCTCTTCTTATGAGGATGCCAGCCATATTAGATTGGAGCCCCATCCTAATGACCTTATTTAACCTAATCAACTCTTTAAAGACCTTATCTCCAAACAATTATCTTCTGAGGTATTAGGGGTTGAAACTTTTCAATGTGTGAATTTATTCACAGTTCAGTCCATAACATTGTGCATATACATTAAGGATTGCTAATCCTCTTGATGAATTGATCCTTTATCATTATAAATGTGCCTCATTATCTCTGGAAATACCTTTTATCCTTAAATCTATTTTGTCGAATAATGATCTGGTAAAACCATGTTTCTTATTCTTAGTGTTTGCATGGTATCCTTTCTCATCTTTTTGTTTAGACTGTGTATGTTTTTATATTTAAAATGTGTTTCAGGTAAGCAGTACATAGTAGGATTTTGACTTTTCTCATCTTGGTGGCCAGTCTCTGCCTTTTCATTAGAATACCAAGTCTGTGTACCTCAATGTGATTACTGATTATTTTGAGTTTAAGTTTTGGCACATGATATTTCTTGTTTCCTTTTTCCTTTTTTTCTTGCCTTTTAAAACGTGAATAAAGTATTACAGTATTTTTTTATGTTTGTTTTTCGTTTGTGACCTTTCTTATACCATTTTTAACGGATACTCCAGAGGAACACTGTCTAATGCAACTTTCTGCAGTGCTCAGAATGTTCTATACCATTGCTATTAAAAACAGTAACCAATAGTCACATTTGGCTCTTGAGCACTTGAAATATAGCTCGTGTGACTAAGGAATTAAATTCTTAATTATTTTAATTTTACCTAATATAAATTTATGTTAAATAAACAATGTGGATATCAGTTACCATATTTGTCAGTGCAGCTCTAAGAGATTACAGTGAAATCCTTAAGTCATCAGTCTGCCTTCAGATGATATAGTACTGTCATAAACATTCTGCATCTTACAACAGTGTGATTCCACATACTGAGTCCCACTATTTGTGTTTTCTTGTCATTTGTTATAAATCATAAACTATATATGAATTATAAACCACAATAATTGTATGGTTATTGTCTTCACTTAATGTAGTCAGTAGTTTTATATATACTGTATATATAAAACTGTGTTTATTAAAGTGTTTTAATTATCATTTAGAAAGGTCTTTCACATTCACCTATATGTTCTCTTTTTCAAGTGTTCTTTCTTCATTTCTTCCTTTAGGGGCAAGTTGTATCTGGAATTATTCCCTTCAGTCTGAAGACCTTTTTCTAGGATTTCTTATAGTGCAGTTCTTTGTAAGAGAATTTTCTTAGTCTTTACTTATCTGAAAATATCATATTTTCTCATATTTGAAGGTATAAATGATGGCTATAGCATTCTAGACAGACAAGTTTTTTTTATTTTCCTTTTTTAATTTTTTAAGTTTATTTATGCTGAGAGAGGCAGAGATAATGTGAGTGGAGGAGGGGTAGAGAGAGAGGGAGAAGAGAGAGAATCCCAAGCAGGCTCCATAGTGTCAGCATAGAGCCCCATGCAGGGCTCGAACTCACGAAACCATGAGATAGTGGCCTGAGCCGAAACCGAGAGTTGGCCGCTTAATGACTGAGCCAGCCAGGCGCTCCTTTTCTTTTTCTTTTTCGCACTCTAATGATACTTTCCCATTGTCTTCTGCCTTCATTTTGTGTCTGCGGGAATCACATTACCATTCTGTATTAGCAATCTGTTGTTGCATAACAATATAACTACTAATTTAGTGACTTAGAACCACACAAGTTTGCATCTCACAATTTCTGTGGGTCAGGATGTTTTGCTTTAAGATTTTTCATGTAACTGCCATAAAGTTGTTTGTCCTGTTGGAGATCTCATGTGAGGTTCCAGCTGGGGACCTTCCCTTCTGAGCTCAGGAGGTTTCTTGTGCATTGTTAGATTGAACACCTCAGAGTTTTGCTGGCTACTTGGCTGGATGCTACCCTCAGTTTTTTTGTATGTGGTCTTCTCAGTATGCCTCTCAGAGTCTTGTGGCAGTACAAACAGCTATTACAATCAGGTAACACAATCACACAATCTAATCGTACACACATATTCACATACACATTGTCATCTTTTCCGTATTTTATTGGTTAGAAGCAAGTTACAGGCCCCACCCACACTCAGGGGAAGGATTAGCAATTGCGTGCTTAA